>NC_051157.2:58134259-58405030 GCF_013339745.2 Dermacentor silvarum
CCAGCAGTGAAGGGCTCGTGTTAATTTAGACCACATGGCGCATGACAGATAAAACAATTTAAAACAAAACAGAACAGAAATGCCCTAAAACGCGGATACGATTCCCATACTTTCGCCATTGGAATGCGACCGCTGCGATCATGAATGAAATCTGCAATTACTTGATCGGGAGCAGAATTGCTTAGTCCCAGAATCACCGCGGTGAGAAGAAAAAATACAGAACCAAAAACTAAGACAACGAGTGCCAAATAATATATGTCTCGTACAACTTAACATGCTTCAAATGCTTTGATTTTATTTGTGGGCGCGAATATTCAATACTCCGTATACAAATCAAAGTTTCAGTACATGACCATTTATTTGATTAGAAAGTACTGTAACTGAACTTTTTGGAAATTCCTTCATTGTTATATTGTATACAGCCGTTGTCAAAAAGTATACGGGCTAATTGCTTGCGAACATCATGTTGACTACAGGCTGTGTAAAGGAGTTGCTGTGGCACTCCAAACGTTCTAATGCCCTGGGGAGCGAAATAACTCTGTGCGCCACGTTAACCGCAGCTTACAGCCGAACGACTTATGTAGAAATAAGCGTGGTGTAGTCCGTATGCTTCTGAGAAAGGTTGTACATACATTTTATTGCGATAGCAATTATATGGACACTCCAAAGCAGATTTCTGCCGTCACCGTCGCTGTCGCCGTTGCCGTGAGGTTCCGTATGACGTCAATGGAGATGAAATCGTCGCCGCGCGCCGCCGAACGCTGTATGTTTGGACTGCTCGTGCCCCGTGGCTCAAGGCTCACGAAAGCAATAAGTATCTTTTCGCACTTGAAGTAACTCTACATCACACGCGTATTCACACCAGGCTTTCAAGCAGAGCATTATTTTCTTAACTGCACTGGTGGGTGTTCTCCACCCGAGGAGACTTCGATGCTTCGCTGGAGAGGTTGGATTGCGAGCGTCACACGTAATTATTGCTTGAGAGTAACTTGTAGGCCGGTAATTTTATGGGAGCTTCATTTCTAGGCTTACTGGTACTTGATTACCCCAGTTTTAGGTCACACTCTGCTATGTATCTTGTGGAGCGCCCGCAATATGCTTCAAAAAAAAAGAAGAAAAAAAGCCTTATGCCCCATGCAGTGGGCTTACAGACATTTTTTTTTTGTGAGGGGATTGTAACGGTAACCCGATTTTCGTTGATAATGTTCTAACTCAAAAGACTGATTTTAATTTTGCGGAGTTTTCTTATGTTTTGTGGTATTTGTTTTCTCTTCGCAGAGCTTACTGCCCCATTTGCATCGAAGTTTATATTTACCTGTTTTACACAGAGCGCAGCTGTTTAAACGGTGGTGAAAGTTTTCTACACTAAATGTATTCGTAAACCTTTTCTTTTTCATGCTAATACTTGTGAACGAAACGGGAAGTCCACTCTGAGCAATATATACAGGTTCAAGTAGATATCCGTGCCAAGTTAGCTTCTTCCATCACCAGCCAAGACATTGAGCGCTTCCTATATCCGAACGACGGAGGTAATTTATCGCAGTAACCAGCCAGAAGATTGAACGTCTGGCCTAGTTACCGTGACACGACCGACCCTGCCCATACGATGTCGGTTTATTGACCAACGGTCCACTCCCATGTCATATCATCAATTTTACTTGTGGTTAGGTCTGTGTTGCAGCACGCACAGGATTCTGTTCTTCTCACCCTTTCAATCAGTCTATTTCTTTGCTGGTAACTGATAATCTAAAAAAAAGGCAATCTTGAATTTGACCACTCAGATCAAACCACGAGAGAGGCCTCGTGGTTTATGAGAGAGGTCTCTGCTGGTTTCTGTGGTGTAATGAAAGTGAAACAACTCACACGCGGCTCGAGGCTTGAGATGACATGGAGGATATTTTTTTTTGGAGGGGGGGACGTCAAAAACATCGGGGAAGATGTCACGAATATTGCGGTGTTGATAATTGTTCAAGGAGCAGCGAGGAGGCTGGCTTTTGTTAGTGTGATTAGCGCGAAAGCTCCTTCGGGGTTGAGCATCGACAGTGCGCATTGACCATATATCTGCGTCCTTTACTATATTGTCTCAAAAATGTGTTGATCAAGGTAGAAAATGTCCCTTTTGAATTGTAAACTTACGTTGCATAGGCAATTCTATTCCTACCTGTCGACCTGTGAGCAGCCGTGCGGTCATCGCTGTGTGTAGGATAGTAGCCACCTATGGGTTGGAGAGGGGGGGGGGGGGAGGCGTTGGCTGTCAATGTCACCCCGTTGATGTCCCCATCACTGTTATCATTATCATCGTCATGCGGTTGTGCTTTGTGTTTTTCGCTGCAAATTTCGCAGTTTTCGCTGGCACTAACGGAAAGGCCTCGAAGGGATCCTCAGTTATGATTCGATTGTGATCTGTCACACGCCGCAAGGCAGCGCGGAAATGGCTCCGAAAACTGCATATTCTAAAGAACCTTATTTACGTTGCACGATTCCTGGTTTTCACGCGTACCTCGCTACGCATGTGAAATGGCACGGGATGCTCTGCACGTTCGAATCCCAGGATGCGCACGATTCAGAGCACGCGTTCGCTGGCCTACGCGCCTTTCAATGACGACAGCCGCAGCATGATATCGCAGTGAGCGCAAGTGCATTCGTTGACAGTTCAATGGCAAATTCTCTTACAGAACGAGCAGCGCGCCACAGCAGGGGTCTATCGAATAAGAGATGGAAGGAGGAAGTGCTCGCCAAAAAGCAGCAATAAGAAAATGGTTTGAAAGAGATTTCCCTGGTCATGCTTTCGGTTCTGCGTCGAACGGGAGCTGCTTTACGTTACCCGACGACATGTTTAAGTCCTGGGCAACATTGAGGAGATGTCACGAGCTTGCACAACGTCAATGCAAGGCAAAGCATTAGTTGTTCATGGCGAGTGCTGAGACTTATTAATCGAATCTAACTGTATCAGAAAAGTGGAATAATGTTTGACGTCAAATGTCAAATCAAATGGCGAAGTTGACTTTTTTCTCTTAATTAAAGACTGATAACATGTTGCGTGCCTGCATGGGACCTTTGCTCATGTCCATTTGAATTTTTGCACTTTTATTGACTTTATTGTAGTTGATACTTTACTGAGCGTTTGTACTTTTATAACTATGTACTTTACTAACGCTTGTTTGATCGCCCATGGTCTTTGTTAATATGTTTAGCTGTGTGTGCCTTTTATATATGCAATAGTTAGAATTTACTTTGTTGTTTATCTACTGCGCGTTTCTTTTTGGTTTCAAGAGGTTTGTATCTGCCTGTACTATTAACTTGTGAGTCATCGTTTTTCTGGAATCATGTATCCAATTTATTTGTATTTGCACCCCAGCGTAATACTCTCAATCGGAGGTCCTTTAGGGGTAACTTGAATGTATGAATAATTGAATTATTTATTAAATAATTATTTACTGTAGTAGTCATCTTACCATAACTGTCGACGTTAATGCGATGAGTAATCAAACAATGTAGCCACCCACTATGTATTGAAGAAATATTGTGGTGATGACACTCTGACGGGTTTATTTGCCGATTCCATCTCCATCGCTTCGGGACTGTGCCAAATTGCGTGCAGTAGGTCACAGTGGATCGAGAAGCAGGACAAGCATTTAATAAAAACTCTGACGAACACCTGATCAAGTACTTCACCCGTCCTCGATTTAGGTACGTAGTCGATGAACGGTCGTTCCAGGCTAAACGCCTGATTGCGTGAACAATGCATTAGCCGTTGGAAAGGAACTTTTACATGAGCCCTCTTACGAATCTACCTTGAATCTTGGAGGCGCCTGATGCATACCGGTCAATCGCGGACGCTACACGAAGCACCTAGCTCGTAGTCTCCAAAGTGCATCTTAAATACCGGTCCACCACTTTGAACCGTAGGGATTGGCGGTTTCTGAGCTTTCCATCATTCTGGGCATGGTGCTTATGTTGCGTTAGAGCTCCATGGTTTGCAGCGACGCGTCGACGCTCAGCCTGCCGCATCTGCTCTAATCACCCCTACCTCGCAACCCCCTGATGAGTGGCGTATCAATGGCGAGCTGCCTGGGCATGACACAGTTTCTTCTCTTCGACCTCTAGAGGCGTTAAGGCTTTCCTAGGTGGGCCCATGCCAGCAATGAAAGAGAGGCAATGTAAGCGGTTTTACATGTAATCGGGAGCGAGGTCATTTAGAGAGAAACATTCTGCACTGTCATTCGGTCATCGTGCGCATGCGTATGTAGTCAGGTTCAGCATATCTGACTTCGAATGAACAGCGCCGCGATTGCATAGGCTTCTTTCGCCAGCGTAAAACTTCAATTTTCATTGTCATTGAGAAGAGTGCACGCTCTCACTTTGATCAGTAAATTGTTTCAATGCGTCGATATTCACCTGCAAAGCATCTCAAAGCGCTTTCTTGCACGACTGAAGCTGGTCAGGGTGTTATGCGGCATTTCTAGGACCTCCGAAATGCGGCCTGTGGGCTGGATCCGGCCCGCCGATGCCACCCGACTGACCCAAAGCTGGTGGTGTTCCTTCCGATGATGGTCGACCCGCAGCAGGGTCGTTTTTCCCCGCAATGACTCTGCTGCACCTCCGCCTGAGAGCTGAGCTTCCCCCAAAAATCTTGCTCTAATGCACTTTTTCTCAGGAGCCAGCAACATTGCAGTTATGAGATCACTCCACCTCGTCCGAAGAAGCGCCGAAGGAATCAAGAGCCTCGTGTGACCATCTCGTAGAAGCATGCTACGCACCGATTGGTCGGTCGCAGCCTCTACGCTAGCAGGCACACTGATGCTCTTTCAACTTCGCCAGCTCCTGGAGCTCGAAACGTCGTTAATGCCTGTAGCTCATCATTTTTTTAAGTCTTAGTGGTACATTAGGTAAATTTCAGCGTTTCTCTGTCCTTGGTAGAATATTAGGCGGAATCAGAAATATTTTTTTCCGTTAATTAGAAATTTCTCTTCAGTTGTCTCTACATAATTTCATCTGTTGTGAACAGATTTACTGTCATTGAAAACGCCTAGATGGGCTGCAGGGATTGCTTCTCATGAACAATACGGTCATAATACGGTCGTGGTGGCATGGCCAAGTCTGACAATGTTAAAGCCTTTTGCCATCTCTTCCCAGACAGTTGCCTAAGCTGTCTTGAATAAAAAGAAATGAAAGTAAAACGAAATAATTCACATTCCTTGCCACGTACATGCTTCACACGTAGCGGTAAGCTGCCGAATCATGACCAAAACATGCCGCTATCCTTGAAAAGAAAGTTAAGTATACAATCATTGCGTTCTATACGGCTACTAACACACGGTGCAACATCTTGGAAGTTCACAAAAAAGAAATTCAGAATTTAAAGAGTGCGCAATGCGCAATGGAACGAACAAAATATTAAATGTAGTGTCAAGAGACAAAATACAGTGGCGCATATTAAAGAGCAAAAGGGAGTAGCTGATAGTCTAGTTGACTCTAAATGGAAAGAATCGGAGCTGGCCGCCCAATAAAATGCGTAAAACAGATAACCGGCGAACTACGGGGGTTGCAGAATATGCGGAAGGGAAGCTACGTCAAGAACGCTCAGAAAACTAGGTAGTCTGATGAAATGAGGAAATTTGCAGGAGTAATTATAGGTTGGTAGGAGAGGCCTTCATCCTGCAGTGGTCATATAAATAGGCTAGTGATGACATGTTCCACAGTTAAATCACTCTCCACCAAGCAGTGTTTAAGATTTTCTAACAAGTATTCACAATGGCTGGGTTGAGATCTGTAATGAGATTTGAAAATTGTAGTTACATAAGGAATAATTTACCGTCCTCCACTTTAGCGACTTTGTGAGTTTTCCGCGTTAAGCTTTTTTTGTGCCGGCAGTGCCGGTTCTTTACTCTTCTCGCAGCGACAAGTGCATATCCGCGTCAAATATATTTAAAAAATACCACCTGTGATATTGGCGTTTTTCAGCTGCTTTTTTATTATGTTGCCATTTGTGTTCCT
Organism: Dermacentor silvarum; assembly: GCF_013339745.2. Taxonomy (NCBI): domain Eukaryota; kingdom Metazoa; phylum Arthropoda; class Arachnida; order Ixodida; family Ixodidae; genus Dermacentor; species Dermacentor silvarum. The sequence goes on from NC_051157.2 coordinate 58,140,257, forward strand.
TGTAATTTGTGTCATTCTGATATTGCGGTGTCCTATATTTTGTACAGGGTATTCAGCAGCCACCATCATTCTTATTCGTTATTTTAAAGAGTTTGTGATTATGTTAAATTTTCTTTCTCACCTCATCCATATTCCGGTTCGAGTGTTCTAGTGCTCTCAGGCGTTGTCATTGCCGTATGTGTCACTTCGAATCACGTCTTGTTTTCTGTAAATATGAGGAGGTTCCTACGCGCCCTTGAAGGTCTTTATGCTCGATGTGGTCTGTGTCACACCATACCATGTGGTTATTATGTAAACAGGGTGTTCCCAAGTGAAAACTTGTAACCACTTGCCTCATGGTGTTTTTCAAGTCTCACTTGAAAGCTGCGATGAAAGGCTTACTATTTAGGGCTACTGTCGCCTTCGTTCAGAGTCAGAATGAAGACCAACTTTTCCGCGCCCGCACCCAGCGTCAATAAGGGCCCAGCGCCATTGGCGACGTTGCTGGGAACTCTAAATATCATAAGTAAATTCACATGTTTTTTATTCAGAAGTGCTTTTTTGCAATTAGCCAGTCGCCTTCGCAAGTTTTATGTCCAGCATCAGGACTGGCTGGAATTTGCTCTTACGAACTGTTCTAGCGTAAGAACGTTTTGTGAATATAGGCCCAGATACTGAATTGACAAAGTTTTTCGAAAATACCAAGTAGACTCATGTAAGGACCGCACCCGTGTGAGGGTCGCACCCCCAGCTTAGCAGCCAAAAATTTTGAGAAAAAAAAGACGAAAGCTTGCACTAGGCCGCGCAAAGCTCAAGACACAGCGAAGCTCGCCGATTCATTGCGTCTCTTGGTTGCAGCTAGGTTGAACTTGGCTATATCGAAATTTAAACTTGGTTGTAGCTAGGCCTATGCTCGTGTACGTCATCTGTGCTAGTACTGGAAAGGTGCGCGACGGTGCGGGGGAGCATGACGTCATACCAGCTGGGGCGGCGGTGATAGCGCGGTGGTGGCGGGATGGCGCGGCGCACCTTTCCAGTACTACCGCAGCGTTTCCAGTACTAGCACAGATGACGTACACGAGTATAGGCTTAGCTACAACTAAGTTTAAACCTCGATATAGCCAATTTCAACCTAGCTACAACCAAGAAACTCAATCAATCGGCCAGCTTCGCTGTGTCTTGTAGTTTGTGCGGCCTAGTGCAAGCTTTCGCCTTTTAGATGCGAAGCAGCTTATGGCGGGGGCTTTGTCCATCCCTCCCGCGGCGTCCCACACCCCACAGCTCATGCACGTCCCCTCCCCGCCACTCTCCTCTCCTACGCTCCCCTTTCTCTCCTCTAGGAATCCTCTACTGTACGGAGCGGCGCCCTCATGCCACACGCCCACAGCGCGTGTGCGTCCCCTCTCTCTCCTCTCCTACCCTCCCCCCTTTCTCTCCTCTAGGAATCCGGAGCGGCGCGCACGACAGGTGGTGCGACAGCTGCATACTCCGCTGGGGTCGCCACGGTAGTTCCGCGGTATGAAAATGATGCAGCCCGTGCGCCTCATTCTCTCTCCTGTGCAGTGCCGCGATGAGCGCTCGGGCCGCTGCCGCGAAACCATCTCCCGCTCAAGCTAACCATCTCCCCGCTGCTTCGCATTCACACATGGTTCCCTTTAGCGGGAGATGGAGTAATTTTTTTCTCTCCTGGTTCAGCGCACAGCGGAGAGAAGAGAGGCGGGGGTCGGCAAGGGAGGGAGCTAGCGAGGAACGAGGAGACCGCGTGCGCATGCGCCGCGCCACCCTCCTGGGTGTCACCGCCCTCCTGGTTGCCATGGCTACGGCGCGGCAGTTTCTTGATACGAACCACTCATTACGGCTGGCTTAAACAGCTTCGCTGTTAAAATTGGAATAGAGAAGCAAACGCGTTGCTAACCCAATGCCGCACACTGCCGTGCGCCGGTTTTCGCAAGCTGAATATTTCCGCGTGCCGCGACAAGATGGCGAAAGCCATCTAGTAGCAGCATCTAGTATCTAGAGCCATCTAGGACGGGCCAACTTGCTTTTCGGTTTGGTGCCGTGTAAGGGTCGCACCTCGTCACAGTTGGGAAAAAAATATGCGACGATTACGATATTTTCTGATGCGAAATTTGAGCGCAGAGTCTATAGATGTTTTAATTGCGCAATACATTGGCTGGCTCGGACAATCTGTCTCGTACGGCACGTTGCAAACGCAGGGAAGTGTGGCGCGACTGGCTTGCTAATCTGCAGATCGCGAGAGCTAGCGCGTGGGTAACACGTGGGCGTGATTCACAGCAGCCGCCGCCGACAGACCTCCCAGACGGCGCGCGCTACTCTGGCGCCATCTCGTAGCCGTCGTCGCCGCACTACGCTCTTCTTCTCACGCTTTTGCTATACCCTCCTCCTCTTCTTTCCTCCTCACGTCTTTCATCCCACGCTGCTCTCCGTGTTCGCTTTCGTCTTTCGCTGTGCTCGTTCGCTCGGTTACGCCGACGCTCGCCGCAGGAACGGACGCCTAAAAGCGCCACTCTAAATAATGCGGTGCTTACACGAGTCTATACGGTAAGTGTTCTTTACCATTGGCTAGTCCACATCGCTAACGGTTTGTCCGTTATAAGGATTGGGTGGAATTCTCTCTTACAAACAATTCTAGCGTAAGAGCTTACTGAGAATACGGATACAAGGGCTGAATTCACAATACTTTACGTTCGTAAGTGCTCCTTACCATTAGCTGGCTGCATTCGCTAACAATATGTCCAGCATTCGGATTGCTTGGAATATAGTCTTACGAACTATTATAATGCAAGAGTTTTTTTGTAAATACGGACAAAGGGCCGGTGCGTCAACACTTTTGCAACAAATCGAATGTAAACATAAAAGCAGTGCCTCAATTTGAGTAGTGAAATATTTGTGCCTCATTTGCGTGGTCGTTTCTGCCTATTCCTTCGTCAACTAAAGGCTCGTGACGAATTACCGCCAAAACCAGAACAACGATTTTCTGTCCCCCTGCATTTTGCCTTCATTACTAAAGCCTTATCTTAGCAGTAAACCTAACCCCTTATTTTTTTTATCGCCAGTGATTCTTCCCAGAATATTGTTTGCTCGGTGCTCAAGGCAAGACCATCGAAATGTACATTCAAATGAAATGCTGAGTGCGCTTCGTTTACCTCCTTCTGAAGCTTGAAAAAAATCCCTTTCTGAAGGTCATGTGCTGTCAAAAAATAAGTACGGCTGAGTGGTTCTCTTGAAAGCGTGCTTGAAGATTTTATCGAAGGACTCACACACGAGCAAAATAAGATAAGCTGCATTGTGTGAATTGTGATGTTTGCTCGCCACTCTTCAATAGAAAGCAAACAAATCTTTCAGAACTAGGTGAATGGTAGCCCTGCCAAAAAAAAGCATTGAATTTTTCACAGCCTAATTCCCCCAAAAGTCTTGTGCAAGAGAAACAAGGGTACAGAAGTAAGAACGCGTTTCCAGCAGAGACCGAGAGTGTGTGCGTGTTCAAGAGGTGCCAGAAAGCAGGCTTACTGAAGTGTATGAAAATCTCCGCTTTGCCCTCTTTGATTCAAGCCTCGCACACTCTCAAGTTAAGACGACTCTCCATCATAAATTAGGAGCCCGCAATAACAGCGTCTGAGCAACGGTCTGAGAGGTTGTAGTCGACATTGTGAATAAAATGAAAAGAAGCACAATAGAATATCAAGAAGGAATACGATTTATACCGTTGTGCATGATTTTATTTCCTAGCGCTTGCACTACACCCAAGAAAATTGTGAGCTCAATTCCATGTGACCGAAGTTGGATTACGCACATCTTCACTTTTCTTGTCCCGCTTTTTATCATGACCTCCTTTCCATACTTCATTGCTTTATGTCAATTGTGCACTTGTTCGTTCTCGTGCAGCAATGACTGTAGCCTTTCGATGGTTGAAAAATGTATACGAGACCGAGTTTGGAATTGGCACCTTAGGTGAAGGGGTAAATTGGAGTAAGATAATAAATAACCCAATAAACAAGATTAATAAAGCAAATAGAAGGAAAGTGTACACGTAGCACACGTCCTTAGCTCCACGTAAAATGTTTGAAATTACCACACCTCCTTTCTACTTGCTTTATATACGGACTTGAGTGGGGTAGACCTTCGCCTTCCTTGCTATTAAACACACAAGTATCCGGACTCGTATACAGACAGCTGCGATGAAACTGACGCTACGACAAATAATTCAGTAAGTTTTTTCCTACCTTCGCGACGTCATAGCGCATATACAAAACTAAGGTTGTGCGAATAGTGATTTTTTAGACCGAATCCAATACAAATCGAATTGTGCCAGAAGCAAACCGAATCGAATCGAATACTTTCCGAATAGTTTTCGAATAAGGAATAGCCGTTATCACAGTTATTATAAAACGATGTTCACAACCCAGTATCCTTAAACGTAGCAGTTTTCTGTCACTACATAGTACGCTATGAAGCTATAACTCAATCGCTGAATACTCCGGAAAGAACACCTAATACGACTAGACTACAAAGGAAGCTCGATAGTTTTATTATAAAAAAAGAATGAAGAAACAACACCAAAGTAAGGTTTCTAGACACGCTGCATGCACGCTATAGGCTGCAAGTGTTCACGACACTTTTCACAACATTTGAGAGCGCAAGAACGGCGTAAGTACAAGTGAAAAATATAAATAGTCGCTAGTTTGCTTCAGTAGGCTAAAATGCTGTTTTGAGGATGAGCAATATAGGAAAGGCCACTGCGCCAGCTACATAGACGAATCGACTCGTCCTTCCTCCGTTCGTTGAATCACCGGCCAACGCTGAGCTCCTCTTGTTCTGGATTTGTGCAATTGAGCGTGAGAAACTATATGTCACAATTCTCTAGCCGTTTTATATCTTGCTCAGACAGTTCCTGCGCCATTGTCTTTCTGTTTCATAGCGCTTGGCTTGTGTGCCAATTTGTTCTGGCATTTCTTTGTATTTTATTATGAAAGCCATATCAAAACTAACGCTAAGCCAGCTGAGAGTACTCGATTGCGTTTTTAAATGTTAAGGGAGGCACAATAATTGTTCGCAACGTCTGCTTATCATTTGTCGCTGTGATCCAGTAATTACACAAACTACTAATACATGCTTGAATGCGGATTAAGAAACCTGAGAATTCACGGCATTTGATCTGCTTTTTTTTCGGGATTGTGTTTGAGAGAAAGTTGACTCCGACCGTGGCCTTCACAATATCTTGTGATTCGTTACCTTGCATTCTGCCTCAGACTCTCAAGTATATTGAGGGGACTGTGCAATAAACATTTATCAGATGAGATTCTGCTGTCACTTGGCGCTCAGTGACCCAGTGCAGAACCATTTCAGCTTACCTTTCGAAATATACCGTTTACTTAGAGTATAGGTCGATTTCAAAGGAATAAAATTTATCTATTCAACGTTGAAAAAGGGCTTCGTCGGCTTCTGTGTTCACACAAGGTTAGTTCAGCATAATAAAGCCATCATGGTGCTTTTTCTCTGCTAGTGAATTTGCTTTAAATGGTAGTTAGCTCAAAATAATAATTTCTTTCTTCTGCTGTGTGCGTCTGTTCCTGTTGCAAAAGATTTATAACCAAAATAAGAAAAAAATGTGCTTTGATATCAGTCACATTATTTGGTACAGCGCTCGCCTTCTCTACCATGAAAATACATGTCCTTTCTCCCTCTCTCCTCTACCATGTCCTTTTTTTTTACCACGCGGACTGACACAGCTGAAGTCTAGCAATAAGAAATCGCAAGTCTCAGTGCCCCACTTCCTCCCTTACCTCCCTGCCATGCACATCTGCAACTATCCCATTTATTTATTTTTATGTGTAGGCTTTTTTTTACGTAACCTTTTTTTAATTACTCTGAGTGTAAGCGCCTTAGTGTAGATGGCTTGCAAGAAAATTTACTTCCTTAGCCCGTAGCTTCACATTAGAAAGTTTCGTTATACATACGCACCAGTAAGCCCGCTCGGTAGACTGGCATAGCTTCATACTTGAGGGCGGCTTGAAAGTTCTGAGGAAAGCGTTTTCTCAGAACTATTTCGTATTGCTTCTCGCATCACGTGAGACTTGGTGAGAAGTCACGTTCTTTTTTTTTAATCGCAAGAAACTTAATCTAGTTTCCTTTATGTAAAGCACCCGGGGGTTAACTTGTTAAAAGGAAACTTTTCTCGGAGCACCTTGTTTCTGGCTTACTGCTCCTTGGAAATAATTACCGAACCTTCATTCCCCCCCCCCCCCCCCCCTATATTCATGGGTTATAAGAGGCCCTTGCGGTGCCATCAGGGTACTAAATAAGTAACTTTGTTTACGTTTCTCGGAAATAGGGGACATGTTACGACCTCTAGGCAGGTAAAGTTGAACCTGTGTGGTTCGATTACCGTTCACATTTCAGTCCGCCTCTCTGGGAGAACTGGAAGCCAACGAGATCAAAATTTTGAGAAAACTGGGGGTAAAATATTGCTTATTTGCATGTAAAGGTAAAAGCGTGTGGGTGAAGTACTGCCTTCGCTAAAATTTCTTAAGCCAGACATCGAAAGTGTTGCATGCGCGAGACGTGGCAAACGGGTGAGTCATACGCCGCCAACGTTTTATAGTATGCAGTTTAATTAGAGTTAACCTAAACATTTAATAAAACTACTCAAAATATACACGCTTTATAGTATGCAGTTTAATTACAGTTAACTTAAACATTTAATAAATTTACGCAAAAGATACACCTAGTTGGCTGTGATAATATGAGGTTGCACAAGTCTGCTGTGTTTATTTTGTGTGTGTATAACTTAAGTTTATTGTTGGAGTGGTGTTCTGTTTTCACTTTTGCACGCGTTTAAGCATTATAGACATTTAACAGCACACACTCCCCCCCCCCCCCCCCCCCGAGAAAATAAAGAAAACCAATTATTTTGCAACGCATGTATGTGGTATGCAAGTAAACAGTGTAGCCTAAAGGTGGCAGGTCAAACTACGTTGTTTTCTTGTCACTTTGGAGCTGTGCAACTGTACAGATTGAATTTGCTTTGGATGGAAGCAATGTCCGACATATTTTCATTGCCGTGTTCCTCAATGCGTAATTATTGCATGAAATTATTAACAAAACCAAAGAGCTTTGTATTATTACGCAGAATCAGGAACACCATTGAACAGCAAGCAAGATATTTAAAAAACGCGACTGGGAAGACTTAACGTCAGCAACGAGGGATTATCTGCTCGTTAATGAGGCAGGCGATTTCGCACAGGGACACACTAATAAAGGTAACGACCTTATTATTCTTGCCGATGACTGCCTGAAAAATTCTTCTTCAGTGCTCTTGAAAGTTGTGAAGCGAGCAATAAAATTGAGAAATGATGGCGCTGAGCGCCCTTTGTTTGCTTCCTACGCCGATCTTAGTGTTGTGAAAAGTTCTCAAAGAGATTACTGATGAGGACTTTTCAAGAAAGGGAGAAAAATTGCAGAAGTTCTGTGCTTAAAGAATTTGCTTAATTACCGGCTCTCCATGCAGCAAGAAATGTCAGTGACTTTGAGTAACTATAGTCTATAAAAAGAAATCCCGAAAGGGTTTGACATTTACGACGCATTTGCTTCTGCGCTCGTTACGTGTTTACCTTAATATCATTTCCACGGCGGTGCTTCCTCATAGTCCCGCACCCACATTTTCTTTTTGGTACCTCCATAGTTTAGTGCATCGCTGCCCCCTCAGTGTTAGCGTTTCTGAAGAAGTCAGAAAAAAGTTATTGTTCACGTAATACTGCAGGCATTAGTTTTATGCATACAACTGTGCAGCCAGTTAAGGAGAAATTGAACGTATTGATGCGCTTAGTGGCAACGCACATTGTGCAACATGATGCAATTTCTTATTTTCAGAAAGGCTATCAAGAAGTCATGTAACATGTCTATAACAGCAAGCGGTAAGTGGATGTGCTAGGATTGGTGGGCGAACTTGCAGCATTACGATATCAAGGTACAGCGCCTCGTAGAATAGGGTCCGTATTCGCAATAAAGTTCTTATGGACGAATCGTTCGTAAGCGAAAGTGTTAGCCAATCCTGATGCCGGAGAGATCATTAGCGAAGGCCGCTAGGCAACGGCCAAGAGCACTTACAAACAAAGATCTTTGTGAACTAGGCGGTAGATTCGCAGTCAGGTGGTACAGATTTCACTGCTATGCAGAGGACAAACCAAACAAGGTTCCAGTCATAACGATCATAAAGGAAAACGAATACAAACACTGTCGGCGAAGCATTAAATAAAGGAGACCTCACTCATATGCCATGATAGTGAATATGCTGTGATATGTGCATCATCTCATAAAAGTGCTCAATTGTATACGCGTGCGAATTATATCGAAGGACAGCCAAACATTATCTCTCTGCTTGAAATAAATTTGCAACTAGACTGTTATTGACCTAAAAGTTAGGTACAGCCATTGTGGAACGAGTTCCTCGTTCAAAGGGCGCCCTGTATTGAAATTAACTAAAAGTATTCGGTCTTCTTAGCCAAAGAAACATACTTGCAGGTAAGAATGAACAGCGGAATGTGAACAAAAAAAAGATAAGCAGGGGGTCTCTTGCGACAACAACAAAAGAAGCGCAAGTCAAAGCCATCTTAGAGACGGTGCCTTAACGGTTAAGTCCTGGATATTGTGCTGTCGCTTACATGTGCAGTGGTAAAGCCATGATGACAACCTCTTCCCGACGTAAATGTACCCAGTGGAAAGCATTTATAACAAAGTACTCGTGACTTCAAAAATGAAGTGTTATTCAGGTGATGTGTTCGTAAAAGGCGCACATCATACCGCTCAAAATACAGCAAGCTAAGCACGTACTAAAGAAAACAATTTTTTTAGCAATAATTTAGGAGAAACTCAGTGAAATCAGTTGCTATTTTTGGTGCATACTTCGTCTGGCAGAATATACGACTGCAGGCATTCTTATTTCACCGACGTTCACGACTAGCTCCGTGACGAACCCCAAGGAGCAACGCAAAGTAAGGCTGCAGACCGTCAAATGCTGCTATCGCCGTCTTCGCCGTTAAAGTTATTGCTTCATTGACAGGATTCCGATCACGTTTGCCTTCGTTGACATTCTGGTCTTTTCGGTGCCAGATGGCTTTGAAGACGTCGTCAAATATCAGTCACGATTACATCATCACGTTTTCATCAACTGCGCCGAATTGGTCAGCTGTCGGACCCAGTGATAAGTTACAACAAGCAGCGTACGAGTAGACCGATTGCTGGAGCTGTGCATCAGCAATGTAACACTCACTGGCATCCGCACGCTCGTCAAGTGCGTCGCTAGCGCTGCCTTTAGCGCTGCCGCCGACCGGAGCTTACTGGCGTCTGTGGAAGGCAGTGGCGCAAGTGGTATAAGTGTACGTTCTAAAGCAACACATCATCCGTCGGGACTAATTTGTTGTTTTCTTCGTCGTACAGGTAAATTCGTTGTATTTGTCTGAGTAGTAGAAGAATACACAATACATATGAATAGTAGGAATTCGTCCGGGACCTATGAAAGTTTCGTTATACAGCTCATTTCCCTATAGAGGCTTTCGTTGTAGAGGCGTCCTACTGTATCTCAGCTCTCGTTTTCGATTTGTTCATAGGGTTGTAGCAACTGTTTACTAAAGGTGCAGGACCCCAAAAAAATATGTAGTCTCAAAGTAAACAAATAAGAATAGATGAAATGGTTGCATGAGACAGAGAGTGGAATATTTATTTAATAAAGCTGCAGTATTTTCACAAACCCTCAGTCCAGAGCGCCATTGGCAAAATTTATCATGAATGCTTGAATCAGCTGCTGGGCGATTCTTCAAGGATTCAGCTATAAAGGCTGTTTGGCACCTGCTCATATTAACCATTGCATCGTTCTTCAACGCCAGCTGTGTCCTTACGGAAATTTACTAATGTTGTATTGTAAGTTTATGTAGAGAATGATGTGGAAAGACGCCTTTTAAAGCTAACGCCTACGTTTTTTTTTCTTTCCGCTCTCATTCTGCGCTTTGCCTTTCTAAATGCTTTAAGTTGACTAGTTTTTAATAGCTTTAGTCGCTCCTACAAATGCGGTGTATGCGTCCCCATGCAGATATTCTTGACTTATAAAACAAATAAAGAAATATATAAAAAAAAACAATTGAAAGCCATAATTTGCGCCGTGGTGAGGCGCTGCTACAAACACAAATTTATTTCGCTTCCACCTTCCAGTTCACGGCGCATCACAAATTTCTCAAAGCCCTATTTTTTCTGTGCGCTGGCCCTTTTTTTCTGCCTAGATTGCTTTCCTAACGGATAATTTATTTTCAAATGTAACGGCACGCACTCTAGCTTTCACAGAGAAGCAGTTGAAAAGCCCATCGCTATAGCTCTAGCAAAAAATCTAAAACTGCAGAATATGTTGTCGAAACTTTCACAGAGTGCCATTTCTCTGCGGAAATGAGTGCTGTCTGAACCTCATAAAGCGCATCAACGCGCCAGAAGCTGACGCAAAAGTAACGTTCTTTTGACATAATTCTTCCAATACACAAGTGCAGTGGCGTGTTTTCGCAAATAGATCTGTGATGTGAAAATGATGTGAGCGAGAAACTCTGGGCATCATGCAAAGCACCCTAGGAGCCGAAATCACAAGTTATTTTCATCATAAGTGCTGAGTGGCATTGGCTGGCCGATTTCGCTAGTAATATTTCCGGCCTTCATAATTGGCTAATCAGCTCTTACGAATGAAATTGGCATAAGCATTCTTTTAATATGGCCCCTGGTTAGTACTCTCAGATTGATTATGTTGCGTTCGTGCGTGATTCTTTGTCGCTTTCAGTGCATAATGTGCGTGCTCTTCAGACAAATCACAGTTGTCTTTTTGGCAACAGATGTTCACCGAAGTTGTTGAGAAGGTTCAGCTAAAATTTAACTGGATATCTAAATTCTGTGGTTGTGACATGCCAGAACCATGGTATGATTATGGGGCATGCCGTAGTGAGGGACTTGGGAATAATTTTGACCACCAGAGGTTGTTGAACGTGCGTTATTGCATTTCGTCCCTATCTAAGCGCAGCCGCCGCACGTGGGGCTTGGTCCCCGCCCTCGGACTCAGCAGCGCAACACCAAAGCCACTACGCCACCCCAGCGTTTCAAAAACGAGTTAGTGCCGTAAGACCACAAATAGTGACTTACAATCGCCTTATTATCATTGTGGTACAATTCCAACCACTGCATGTAACCACGTGACCTAAAAGCTGCATAGTGAAGGCTCAATATCTGTAGGAGAGCACGGCAAGCTGTATATGAAATTTCGTGTTACCTATTTTATTTCTAGACCGCTATTTGCCTAACGCCTAAAACAACCCAACATTGAGACTCTGCATCCGTATTTACAAAAATGTTTTACGCTAGAATTACTCGTAAGAGCAAATTGCAGCCAATCCTAACTTTGGACTAAGCGAAGGTAGCAATCCAATGTCATGGAGCACTTAGGAACCAATTCGTGATTTCGGCGTTTGTTTCACGTGCTTTTACCTATTTGCAGATGTACACCTAGCTACCATACCTAGCGCCCTGGTATATACGAGGTGTAAAAAGTGCTTCATTTATACGGTCTATCTTTCACTCTGGCGCGTGAGAATGAAAAAAAAATGCACAATATTGCTGGCGACCGCTCCATAGACGACATGTCCTTTTCATCTCGGAGAACGATTCCCCCCCATCTTGCCGGCCTTCTGTCGAAACCACAGCCAATGTTCCATACATTGGTATACACTGCTTCTTGCTAATGAAAGCAGTTCGCTGCTGCGATCGCATTTAGCGACGCCACGAAGTTTTTACGGCTGCCTGTGATAGCCGCGCCCACCATGTATTTGCCTCCCACAAGAGAGCAGCAAGCACTGAGAAAGAAAGAAAAAAAAAGCCCTGTTACAGGGCACTGCACTGCTCCTTCTATATCTAGCATATTCCCAGTTGTACCACCAACAAATCGCTGGGCCATTTTCTGCGATCCGAAAGCAGCCCTACAAACTCTGCAGTTTGCCCTACGTCACGGGTTACACGAACAGCTAGTGTACGAAATAAGACAAGCTCATCACCATGCGATTGAGAAAGGACACGACATCGTATTTCAGTGGTTGCCGAGCCACTGCGGAATTGTTGGCAACGACAGCGCCGATGAAGCTGCTCGCTCGGCTCATCAAAAACATCAGCGAGTGCCTATACCACTCTCAAGAACGGACGCTGCGCGGCAACTTCAATCACTTCCTCGCCACATCACACTTCAAAGATGGAATTCACCAGGTTTCAGCAACTCACGCTTGCATTCTCTCGACCCTAAATTGCGACTTCGCCTGCCACCTGGACTCTCCCGTGGTGAAGCAACTTTACTGTGTCGCGTGTGGTTGGGCGTCGCATTTACAAATTCCTATTCATTCCTAATAGGAATGACTAACAGTGCGGCATGCAATTTGTGTGGCTGCGATGAGACGCTAGAGCACCTTCTGTGTCATTGCCCAGCTTTTGACGCTCAACGACGGATTCTTCAAACTCAACTCAGCATGTTAGATAGCAGAGTGCTGTCAGAGGAAAAGATTCTGGGACCATGGCTTACGCATTCCCGCATGCGAAAGGCCACAAAAGCTCTTCTTCAGTTCTTGAAGGAGACTGGACTATATGAGCGCTTGTGACAGTGGACCTTCCTCTGCGACTGACTGTGTGAATAACTGACTCTTAATGTGTTTTTAACACGAAAGTGTTTTATGCCGGGGTCCACCAAGACTTCACTGACGTATTTCCGTCACGGAAATACGTCATAGAACATAATACAAAGAAAGAAACCAGAAGAAAAAGTTCCACAAACATGCAAAATTTGGAAATCGAACCCACGACCTCTCGGTCCGCGACGATAGGTCGCCGAGCGTTTAACCCATTGCGCCACAAACGCATTTGCAGAGAGCTACACAGACGCGCCTTATACGTATACGCGCCTTATACGCCTTATACAGACGCGCCTCTGCATTTGCAGAGAGCTACACAGACGCGCCTCGTAGGCGGTGCCACCGCCTACGAGCAAAAAAGAGAAGTACTGCATTATGACACTAACGTGCACCGACAGTGAACGCTTCGGTGGTCTCAGCACTACGACGCCTCGATGCCAGCATTCGAAGGGACGCTGGCATCAAGAAGCACTACCAACGCCACCTAGGTGGCGTTCACCGTACTCAGCACAGCGGAGCGTGGCCTCCGCAATTAGCTCTGAAAATGTTTCTGAAGTTGATCGCGGAGGCTGCAATTACGACGCGCTGTACGCGCTGATTTGACTCGGTGACGATTCAGTTACGTGCTTTGTCTTGCGCGTTGTATTAGTGTGTCAGTTACGTGCTTCGTCTTTCGCGTTGTGCTAGCGTGTGCAGCGTAGTGCAGCTTCCATATGCACGACGGTTGCTCATGGTCATCGACGTTGGTAGTCGTGATGGAGGAGACGTGCCACCAGGCGTCAGCGTGGGTGCATCAACGCCTAAGGGCGCTTTAGCCACAAAGCACCAATAGACATTATATATCAATGTGCAATAAACATTACACTACTTCTGTGAAGACACATTTCACTTTCGTGTTCTATACCGATTCCTATATAAGAGGGATCAACCACATTTTTTTTTCGTATTCTCGCTCCTTATCTATTCTTCCCCTTTCTCTCTCCCCAAGCGTAGGGTAGCCAACCGGGCACGTCCTTGGTTAACCTCCCTACCTTTCCCTTCTCGTTTCTCTCTCTCTCTCTCTCCCAGTTGTACATAAACACTGTATACGGTCACCTCCGAAATCGCGCACCTCACGCGGACAGTTTAGTTTATTGACTCCTGCGTATGGCGCAAAAGCCAATCCTTTTTTGTTTCGAAGCGTCCTTCAGCACTTCTTACACCAGAGCCGCGATAAATGCATTTACGGGACTAGAGGTCACACGGCATGGCTGACGTAAAAGCAAGCATGCAACTGTCCGCTGAAACGAAAAGGCCATGGAAAAGGGCGCAAGAATGGTCTGAAAAGATGTTTATTGTAGATTTTCGCCGCTCTGTATCAAAACGAAACAAAAGTTTGTTCATCTCCAGTATAGGTGCAGACCTTGTTTCCGATCCACTGACGTGTCGATCACCCTGGTTACGCAACCAGAAAGGCTTTACACAGTCTCTGACTCAGCGAAATACCGATGTTCAATGGTTTCAGCCCTTTGAAAAAAAAAGGCAATATCGCATGGGAGGGGGGGGGGGGGGGGGGGGTCATGGCTCTACTTTATCAGACTAAAACGTAAGGAATGTACAGTGAAGGCGACCACATATGGAGAAGCATTGGGAGTCAAATCGAATTTGCTGAGCAGTAGAACAAATAAAGACAGGCTTAATTCTGCGTTAAGCGTATTGTTTTTTTTAATGCTATACATATTGTAACTCTGATAACCTTATTCGAGGAATTTTGTTAATCTACGTATGTAATTCATTTACGAGAAAGACTGAGATATAGCCTAAAGCGCGGCATGATCAACGCATATGTGATTTCAACGCATGGTGAACTTTGAATGACCAAGTCCCCCTTCCTCTTTCGTTATTTTTGTAGAAGCACACAAAACCCATTGTGATGTGAGGCCTCTGCTCTAAAATTGCTTGCGAGAAGTCCCAGCCGTGCATTGTAACCATGCTTTGCCTAATTCCGTTAACAATATAGCATATATATATATATATATATATATATATATATATATATATAGTGTGTGTGTGTGTGTGTGTGTGTGTGTGTGTGGGAAATGAAAGCAAGGAATAATAAATGAAAAAATAGGGAAGATGCATGCTTAAATTGACAAATTCATATCGGTTATTTCTATTGATTGTATACAAATATAGAAAATTTTACGACATAGCCGATGAATAGGTACCTAATACCCACGTTTTTGCGTCATTTCGATGATTTCAACATATTTTTATCTCAGCGTCAAGTTGTGACGGTTGGTGGTGCCTTTCCGGTGCGTGGCTTGGAGGATGAAATCACTATGCATAGTCAGTAACTGTAAAAGTCATAGAAGTAAAACGCATAAAAGAATAAGTCAAGCACTTACATATCCAAGGAGGCTTTATGCACGGAGTAATAAAAACTAGCTTCGAAACACGAAATTAAATTTATAATTTGCTAGCTCTCATTGGAGAACAACATGCAGCAGCAATTTTATATTTATCCGCGGCAATGGCTGTGCATGCAATTTGTCGATACGCTCTATATATGTGAAGGGTATGCCAATGCTGTGTGTGTGTGTGTCGGGGGGGGGGGGGGGGGGGAGCGACATATGTTGTTAAACAAGCGTACAAGGCCAAAGTGAGTCTTATCTTCCCGTTATATGTATGTTGTTGCTGCCCCGTCTTCCTGTCGCTAAAATTGTTTCCTTCCCATTGCGGGATCATAAATAAATAACATTACCAATGAGATACCACTAGAAAGCGCCTTAACCACGCGAAGAAGTGACCTCAGACACAGCAGCAGCATCACAATATGCTGACTATTATTTATTTTAATTTTTAATTTATCACATACTGCAGACCGAAAAAAGTCCAAGCAGCAGAGGGAGGATACAAAAAGGGCAAAAATATTCGGCCTCGAAAAAAATCACGCGTATTGACAAAAAAAGACACTAAATATGGACGAGGCACAGTTGTACAAAACTGAACGAGATATTGCACGCATAAGAAAAAGTCATAAAGGAAAAGAAGCAATGCGCAACGTTAACAATATAGCACATCACAGACAATGCATTCTGACTCATCAGGGGCAAGGAGCAGAGAATCATGCGGCAATAGATTCTAATCTGCAATTTTATTGGGGGAAAATGCATACTTATAAACATTCGCACGAGCAAAAATAGGTTCAATATAGTGTTGACACCTATGACGAGATTTTTCAAATTATTGTTTAGCTATGTATTCTTGGGATATATCAACGCCTAGTTTCGAAAAATCTAAGCGGCTAAGCAACTTAATCCAATTCTTCTGCGTTTTCTTTTAAGCATTCCAGCTTTGCTTCCTGCAACATAGCAGACGCAGAGTACCGGCGTCTAGAGCGGTTATATATAAAACGAGCTGTCAATCTTTGAATTTTTTCCATCTTTTCTATATCAACCATTGTGTGAGGGTCCCACAGAATACTTGCGTACTCGAGAGAAGGCCTTGCAATGGCTTTGTACGCCTTGTTTCTTAGTTCGTTTGATGATCTTATTTTGTGCTTTAGGAAGCCTAATTTTTTACGAGCTGAAGAGCATATGTTATCAATGTGCGTAGTCCATTTAAGCCTGGATGTAATCGTAATCCCTAAATACTTATATTCCTCTACTTGTTTGATCATGTTACCGTTTAAGTTATACGAAAACGCCAGTTTGTTTCTTTTATTAGTAAGACGCATCTGTATTGATTTTTTTTTCAACATTAATAATCATATGCCACTTAGCACACCATTCTGCCAGTAAATTTAGATTTACGTTTAACTCAAATTGGTCAGAAACAGAATTTATGGTTGTAAAAAGGAGGCAGTCGTCGGCAAACAATTTAACTAAAACAGTTGATTTGACAAAGTCTGCCATACCATTGATATAGATGTTAAACAATACCGGGCCTATTACAGATCCTTGGGATACTCCCGAGTAAACAACTAAATTTCCAGAGCGCAATATCCACATATTGTTTTCAGTTAGTTAAATAAGATATAACCCAGTTGATTATTTCGGAGGGTATACCATTTTTCTTCTTCTTAAGGATTAGTTTATTGTCAGACAACATGTCAAAAGCTAGAAACTCTATCTAGAAATGGGCGCTCTTCATTTTATTTCTGTTGATTTATATTTTTCTGTAATGTGTCAACGTTTAGACCGGTGAAATTGATGATATGGCACGCGTCAGTCGTAACAAATGTGTGAAAAGAAAAGCTTCAGATAAAGAACAGAATTTCTCTCTGATTCAAGGCTTTCATTTAATGTTATAACAAATGCGTGCCCTATCTCTCGTCCTATCAAACCTTTAGACTTTCGCACGTAACCACTATCACAGGCACAACGCATTGCCTACTCATTTTGAACATTTATCTTAATTGCTTGTTATCTAAAATGCACTCAAAATTTTGAATATTTAAAAGGGGAGGGCACAGGGTGAGGACAGGTATGTAACCATCTTTCAAACGAGCGGGTACGAGGCAAGAACTGTGCATTAATTAATAAGAAAAGAAAATGTGCTTACATTCCACCCTTTGGAAGTGGATGTGCGGCGAAGTGGTTGCCTGTGTTATAGACAAGCACCACCACAACAAGCGACATGTGTCATTCGCGCCCGCACGTGTGCGGAAGTGCAGCATACATACTCATTCCTCAAGGCCCTCCGCCATGCGCAAGTGCCTTATTGAACGAGTTCAATTTTTAAAAGTAAATTTCGTTAGAGAATTCGTACAGTACGACTTAGACACAAGCTGAAGACACGATAGCTTCGGATTGTATATTCGGATAGCTTCGAATATACGAGAAAACATATTTCTGCTACGCTCTAACTCAAAGACAAAAACCTTTTACAACTGCCGTTTGAGGTCTGTGTGAGTGACCGCGGCCGCTAAGTGAAGGTACGGTTTTTGGGCAGTGTTTGTCATAATGTCGATTACGGTCACAGCGCACGCTGTGCGACAGATGCAACATACATACAGACAGACAGACAACAGACAGATGCAACATACCGCACGCACGCGCACACGCAAGCTGCAGACATGATAGCTTCGGGTGGCAACGCGACGATATCGCCTGATGATGTAATATGATGGCGTCATCGCGTTTAGCTCACTTCCCGCGATGAAGACTTCTTCAAGAGACGATGTCACCTGATGACGTCATGTGATGCCTGTTGGAGAAGCAGTACACTGTGCGCTACCCGCTTCTTTGCACTGTCTCAGGGATCGGCCCACATTTTTGTGTGAGCACCGCGCACGCGGACACGAAAAATGACCGCCCACTAGAGGCTAACAGCTTCGCTGTAAAAATAAATTCACATAGATGCACGCATGACTCTAGGGGAGCCACGAGAAGAGTGATTTTCTATAGAGGCGTGCTGGACAGTGACCGTTGAGGCGTTGGGGGTGGCCCAATTCCGTGCACACGAGTCTCTAACAAATGACATTGGCTAAAGGCGGTGAGCGAGACAAAGATGGCTCTTGGGTCACTTCCGTGAAACATGAACCCGATTTCAATAGATATATCGGGCAGAGGCCACAGTTGTCTTGATCGAGGCTTTCTGTTACTTTCTCATTCGAGCTTCGAAAGGTGTCCTACGCAGACTTATATAGAAGGTCCATCGCTTTTGCTAGTCATTCAAACAACAGCCATCTGTTAAACGTTGTTAATTACCATAATTTCAGCACCATACGAATTCCTGTCAGCTCAATGCCATAAAATGCATGCTAGGAGGGGCATTCACAAACTTCACATAATCGGTATCATACATTTAAAAGAGGCGTACATGATAGGCATCAAATTGAGCGCACGTCTCTTTAGTTCTATCTGAATGTAAAAAAAAAAAAAAAAAAACGTGTTCTTCATTTTACCGTGAAACACCACCAGGCCGACAAAAGAAAGGCAGCGTTCATCTGCGAGAACAATCACTGTAAATAAAAACGGTAAATAATATGACCGTAAACTATTCATCAGCGCGTACATATTGTTCTCGTGAGATTGCTCTCTGCTCGCACAACGTAGTTTGCGCAAAGTGCACTGGGACGGCTTGTCTTACATATGAAAAAAAAAAAAGGGCTAGCGGCAGTGAAAATGTAGGAAAAGTCACTTTGTTTTCACCAATTTTATCCGGATAAGGTTGTTTTCAGCAACAAACAGAAGAAAAAAAAAGCATTGAACATTCTCATTATCCATTTGGGTGTGCTACATGGTTTCTTTTCCAACGTACAGCGTCTACATATTTTTGTTGCACGGGCCACAATGCTCAATATTGTACAATTCCTGAACATCATACTAGTCCACTTTGACTTTACTTGTTTTCTGAACTGTATCGACTTATTGGAGTGCACCAATTTCAAAGTTCAGGACCTTTTTTTTTTAGAGGCTTAGCAATTTTTCTACAAACAGACAAAAGACATCTTCTTGTGCGAATAAAACTCGCGCTATTAGGAACAGCAGAGTTGTTGATATTTCCTTATTTTCGAAAGATTGTTCTCATTGAATATTTTCATCAGCATTATCACTTTTAATACGCACCATAATGCGATATTGTCGCTTTATTGAACCAGCATTCATCGACGGTGAGTACGTATATAATGGAGTGCGTTATAGGGCATGCTTTTTCTCTATTGTTCGCCGCGAAGTAGAATGCGAACTCACATTAGCGTACACAAAACATCCACACTTTGGGCTGCCTCGGACGCCACGTGTCTAACGGAGGCCAAAAGGAAAAATCTGAGTTTTTTTTTTTTTTTAATGAAGGTTCGGGTGGACGGGACTATTGAATGGGCGCTCTATACAGCCCATGATATTCTGTAGTGTTTTCTATAGCTGCAGCAAGTTTTTAAAATTTGCCTGTGGCCGATAGCACTATTCTAACCCTTAGTTACTCGATGAGATGGCTCATTACTCCCGCGAGAAATCAAAGTGCCTAATTGAATGATTTAGCTGATTACACTAATTAACATTTTATTGAATTACTTTACGGCACATATTTCAATCTACGAATTGTAGCTAGCTACATGGCAAGGCATATCGTCGGGGAACGAATTCTGAGGATTGCACCGCTTTCAAGATATGCGCCGTCAAATGTGCGGTAAAAATGCCCTGTTCCGCTTACCTTTTGCTATATTTTAGCGTTTGCCATATTTAGCAGCATGTGCACACAATAAAACATTTCATAAACCTCAAATTGACATAAGTGAATTGCTAGAAAGTGGCTACCTGAACTTCCCCTCTGCAGTCATCCGTTTCGGTTTTGTAAACGAATACACCTCCGTATCCAACTACCCTCTGTTGTTGCTGAGGGGAGTAGAGGGGCATCTGGGAGAGCGTGCCACAGCTCTTAAAAGGAGATGTGCAGTGTACATCTTCGATTAATTTAAAGCTTAAATAGACACCCAGTGTGCTACTGGGTGTCAGTTTTGTCAGATTTCCTTGGCAACCAGTGTGTTACTGAAAGAGACCAGCAGTAATCTGCTTTAAGCGTTGCATGACCTCCACGCTCCCACTTGACGTTCCAACTAGAACTCGACTGAAAAAGGTTTATTTAGGTCCTACTCTACCACGGACAAGTGGAAGAAGTCCCTCAGAAGCTCGCTTCTCACCGACCAACAATGGGCCGTCTAGCAGGCCCACGAAGCGGCCGCCAGGTATTCCCTGTCGGTCCCTACGTGGGAGACGCCCGCTACGCCCAAAGCGCGTTCCAACTAGCACAGATTATCTAATAGACCCGTTTACTTTCCAATCCCTGACTTCTGTCTGTCTCTGTGTGTGTGCGTGTGTGTGTGTGTCTGTCTGTCTGTCTGTCTGTCTGTCTGTCTGTCTGTCTGTCTGTCTGTCTGTCTGTCTGTCTGTCTGTCTGTCTGTCTGTCTGTCTGTCTGTCTGTGTGCGTGCGTGTGCGTGTGCGTGTGTGTGTGTGTGTGTGTGTGTGCGTGTGTGTGTGTGCGTGTGTGTGTGTGTGTGTGTGTGCGTGCGTGCGTGCGTGCGTGCGTGCGTGCGTGCGTGCGTGCGAGCAGAAGGTTGCGGACGTAGAACAACAGGGTCGCCCGAACACTGCTTTAATCTTCGTCTTTCCTTTCACCACTATTGCAGCGCACCACCGTCCTTGTGTGGTTCGTCACACGCCTCCCCTTTCCCCCGAGAGAGCGCGCTCTGCAAACCACATGAAAAGCAGGGAAAAGATCGATAAAACCTGATCTCTTTAAATAATAGGTAGCGGTACAATGTAAATTTTTGACGAAGAAAAAAATGAGAGGTATACAAAAATTCTAGATAAAGAACTTGTATAGTATACCTGATTAAATCAAGCAGGCTAGGTGACTATTTGTCGCCGCCCCGTTTCAAAGGGGATGCCAATAAAGCATCATCATCATCGAAAGGCAGCAAAGAGACTGAATAATGAATAGCATAAAATGTGCAGCGAGTCCAATGTTCCAAGATGGACTATATATATATATATATATATATATATATATATATATATATATAGTGCCAGTAACGGGACTTTCCTTTTTCTTTTGTTGAAAATCACTTTCCATTATGCGAATGCCTTTTCATTACTTGGTCTGTAGACATGGGATCTTACACAGTTTAGGAAGGATTACTATCAACCAAGAACCCTTATGTTCTTGCCAGGCTGCTAAATTAAGATAAATTCAGTGACTTCACGTGCCAGAACTACGCGCTGACTATGTGGGACGCCGTAGTAGGGGAGTGCTGGTTAATTTTGACCACCTGGGGTTCTTTACTACGATGTAGCTACATCTAAATACACTAAGCTCTTGCGCGGGTATTTTCTGGCTAATGATCTTTGCTTTAGTGTTCTGCCCATGGAGGAAGGAAACCCCAGGAGAGGCCCTGGCCAGCACGAACGTATTGGAGAAGGTGTGACGGAAGTCACGTGCTGTGTTTCGCAAAGGATCACTGGGACGGGTACCCCAAATGTCAACGTTGCTATGGCAACCGCGCTACTGAAGCTTTCGCTGCTACTCTCGGTCTCTGAAAAGTGAGATAAGATTTTTCCGCCGGCGTCTTTCTCGCAGCACCTTTTGTTCGTCAGAAAAGCTAACTTTGGAGTGTTGTGTATAAGCTTGAAAGTTGGGTTTTGGGTCTGTGAGTGTGAGTGTCGGCCAGCAACAGATACACTCAAGCAATCACGGCTTGGGTCTTCGTCGTCTTCTTCAACGTGCCACGGAAAAACACAGGAGCGCGTCTGCTTCACTAAAACTGCTACAGAAGTTTGTAGGCTTTGTTTAGACGCGCGTCAGGAGCACACACTTCCGGCTGGTCTAACAATGCAAGTTCAAAGTTCGCGCCCATCTGCTCCGGCGAACTGCAGAACCCCTGATTGGAGGCGCAAAGAGAGGTGGCACACCAACATGGCTGCACTTCCGGCTTCAAAAAAGTGACGTCAGGGCCTCTCCTGTTTTGTTTCCTTCCTCTATGGTTCTGCCCAATAATCCTCAAACCTACCCTCAGAGTTTTCTCTGAATGCCTGAAATATGTTTTTTGTAGGTCATCTGCAAGGTTTCTGAAGAGTGCGATATCATCTGCAAACTGTCGGTTGCTCGGGTATTCTCCGCTGATTCTCGCACCTAATCTTTCTCTAAGTATTGAAATTGCGAAACAACATAAGCATCTTTATGTTTTGACTTGGCAATATGCCAAAATACTATCTCATTATATGTTTTGACAACAGCCCAGATATACTTTTTCGTCGACAACCACTATGCCACAAAATACCTTTCGCCGTGCTTTAGAGCCTCAATAGAGAGCAAAACGTTAATTTTGCACAAACCTACTTTTTTGATTTTGTGTAAATAAATACCCCCGTTCATTCTTTTGAACAAACATCCGAAACATTCTCGTGCCCAGCGACAACTATATATATACATGGTTGCCATCGTGCACTAGTAAATATTGCTACCCGCTGCGGTGGTTTAGTCGCTATGGTGTAGCGCTGATAAGCAAGAGGTCGCCGGATCGAATCCCGGCTGCGGCGGCCGCGTTTCGATGGGAGCAAAATGCGAAAACGCCCGTGTCCCGTGTACTTAGGGGCACGTATAAGATCACGGTGGCCAAATTAGTCCGGAGTCCACCACTACAGCGGGCCTCATAATCAAATCTTGGTTTTGGCCCATAAAGCCCCCGAATTCAGGAGTAAATATTAATTATAGACATTCACGTTTATAGTTGGATGCTTAAATTACCGTCTTTGTATTGCTACGCAAAAGCTTACTGGGAGGTGCTGCCGGAAATTATGGTAAAACAATCAAGTTTGCGTCGCTTGCCGAAATAGTTATGTAAATCAGGTGCATTGAGTGACTTCATAAATATGGAGGTGTGCGGAAACAAAAAGCAGAACTAATCTTTCACGCCTTTGCGTCGCTATATCTCATGCGAAGTTGGAGGAACTGAAAAGCAAAAATATAATTTTTTTTTCTTAGCCAGCTTTTGTTTTTCAACTATGTGTTTTTCATTATGCTGGGTAAAGCCGGAAGCTGCACGTCAAAGAACTTGGAAGTTGTGTGTCCCAAAAGAAATGTTTGCCCTTCGTCACGTGCTCCTTAGACAATAAACTTTATGCTGCCTATGCCAAGCGCTATTTTTAATGTTCTGCTTTCACTCTTAGTCTTCATTGGCAACCGCTCGTATCATGTGACCTGATGGACTCACATACACATTATTCTCGTCACCTGAATATATTGTTTCTCTTAAACATCAAACTTCTCAACGCGCCTATTTCCTCAGTATAAGGCATCACATACCTTTCCAATGTATGCTGCACTTTTGGCACTCTGCGATACCTCCAACAGCACCAACACCGTGAACAACACCACCAAGAGCACTTTCTGGTTGACGGATCTGGTCGTCGTGATGGATGAGTATCCTTTTCATTGGTATACTTAAGTGTATCCCAAAGAAGCTAGAACTCACTGCTGCTTTTCTGCCATGCATAGAAAGAACGTGAATATAGGACGAAGGCAGGAATTTATACTAAGCAAAAAGGCTTTGAGATACCTTAAAAAAGACTTAATATGAAGGATTTGCAAGTCAGCATTGAATATTTTGAGGACTCTCAATAACTATGCTCTTTTCGACAGGTCCGAAAATACGGCACGCGTGAGTATCTGAGATGCATGGTTTATTCAATAAATTCATGCTCGCCAGCACACGTTTTTCTAATTCAGTATCGCGAACATTGTGCTTCCTGGCAGAACATGCAGAAATTGTTTTGGGTGTTGTTTGTATCCTCCCCAGTACATTTTAATAACCTATGGTCTATTCGGAACTTTCGCCCTTAATAAATACCACAGCGTGAATTCACGTAAATGTCGCGTATACTATAGGAGCCCTAAAAGCCAAGACATCTTTTGAACTATTTTCTCTTACGAACACTCTCTTGTGCGTGCGTGGCAGAAATTGGAAGATTAAAAAAAAAGAGACCCAAGAACAAGTTAAGGACCGCGCAAAGAGCGATGGAACCAAAAATTCGAGGACATCTAAGCACTTCTTATGAGTTGTGGATGCGAAACCATTATTCTCGAATGGAACGCCACTGAACGGTCCGCCGAGTTATGTAGTCCTCGCGGACAAGCGAGCGCCTTGAGACGCTTGGAGACGCACTTAAAACGCAGGCGAGAGCTTGCGGACAAGGGATGCGCGGATAACAGAGGCTTCCGAGTTCGAGGGCGATTTGGCGTCAAGGCGATGCCCTCTCCCCTCACGCAACACCTGGCGCGCGACCGGTGCAGCAGAAGCGCGTTCCATTTCGCCCGCTCTGCTCCGTCGAGCCACGCTCCTGACGTTGCGTCGCAGCCAATGGGAATTTAGGTGCGGTTTAGCTGCTACAGACGCGGGGCGCCGGCTTTTTCACTCAGTGAGCCATTTCACACTTTCGGATAAAAAAATGTTAGGCGCAACGTTAAGAGACAGAAAGAGGGTGGTGTAGATCGGAGAGCAAACGGGGATAGCCGATATTTCAATTGACATAAAGAGGGAACCAAATGGAGCTGGGCAGGCCATGTAAATCGCAGGGAAGGTCACCGTGGACCAATAGAATTACAGAACGGGCGCCTAGGGAAGAAAAGCACAGTCGATGACGGCAGAAAATTTGGTGGGGCGATGAAATTAGGAAATTGGCAGGTGCAAGTTGGAATCAGCTAGCACAATACAGGAGCAATTGGAGATCGCTAGGAGAGGCCTTTGTTCTGCAATGGACATAAATATAGGCTGATTATTATTATTATTATTATTATTATTATTATTATTATTATTATTATTATTATTATTATTATTATTATTATTATTATTATTATTATTATTATTATCGGGTGAAAAGCTTTGGCTCACAGGTGTCTTGTACATTTCGTTCGAGGGACGATCTAATTAAGTATTTGCGTGTATGTTTCTGGAATGCGCGTGATAATTTCAAAAAATAATTTTCCATCCTTGAAAGTTCAGGACTTCTTCGCAGATACATAGAATACCACATGCACATAGATCGAGAAGAACGCAAATTGTAAAAAGAAATACACTCTAAACCATCAAAAAACTGCTTATGCACATAACAACACGACGAAACATCATTAGGCATGTAAAGTAAGCAAGAAAAGTTGCCGCGGGTCGACCCGATCTTTTATCCTCAATAAATACATTTTATCGTCATCATCATTGAATGTGGGATTGGCTCACATGCCAATATAGTCACAATATGGCCGTGGCTAGACTGCCGGTGTCGTTGGCATGAGAGGGTGAAACAAGACCATCAATTACGCTCAACAT
Organism: Dermacentor silvarum; assembly: GCF_013339745.2. Taxonomy (NCBI): domain Eukaryota; kingdom Metazoa; phylum Arthropoda; class Arachnida; order Ixodida; family Ixodidae; genus Dermacentor; species Dermacentor silvarum. The sequence continues at coordinate 58,165,753 of NC_051157.2, forward strand.
GCCGCCACTGATCGCGATGTTTTCTATGGCCGAAATCCGTATCGTGATAATTTTGCTAAGTGTACTTTTTACTAGATTTCTTTCTGCACGTGAAGACTTAAAAAGCTGTACTAAAGCTTCCTTTTTCTACGTGTTCGTACCTTTTTTTTTTTTTTTTTTTTGACGCCGATGACTTGGCAACATCCACTATTATGCCTTGAAAGCAAGTTTGGCTAGTCTTGCATGCACGTGCGATTTTCTTAGCACGTCTTAGAGGTGAGCGAGGTGCGACCTTTTCTAGAAGGAGGAGTCATGATTTCAAAAGGCTGCACTGCGACGAAGCAGCGCAGCTTGGCGCTTATTCTCGTTTTAGGCGTCGGTGCTCAAGGTCGAGTGTAAAACGCATGTCTGTTGCAATATTCTTAAAGTTGTCAGAACGTGCGAGATAGCAATAACCCAAATTCACAGGAAGAAAGAAAACATGATTGTTATTTTTTATTTTTCTTCTGAAACTACCGTGATGTATGTTACCTTGAATACTACCACCAAGGTTAGTCCTCATTTAGGGGCCTTTAAAAAGGTAAAAAAAAAGGTGGGGCAAGAAAGAAAACAAAATATTTCCCCTAACTCACTCTATTTAGCCAAGAAACGCTCATAGAAAGCGTTGCACTTAGTTACAACGAATAATAATAGCGAAAAAAGACCCTTGAATATAGTCGATCACGCAGCAAATACGTGATTTCAGCAAGAACAGCTCATTAGCATAAGCAAGCTTGGTTGGAATTTTCATAGGGAAGGACTTTTCACAATTACGAGATTCTTAAACCTTTCAGAGTGTGTTGATATTGCCCTGTTTAAATATGATACAATGTAGCTTCAATTTAAGAAAAGGTTACGTCATAATGAGCAAGTAAACTACATTTAAACCGCAGACATTTTTTGCACAATGTCTAGTAGTTAGTAGTTGATTGGTTAGCCGGTTGAGAAACTTGCTACAGGTGGGGTTAACCTGAAAATCTGGGCCAGCTATTGCTCTGCCTGTGCACCTCTTTCGCTGTTCAGAAATTTGTTACCAGATGTCAATGAGTTGAGCCGCGTAGATAAGCAAGAAGAAGCCACGAGGCCCCGTAATGCACTACCTCTGCCCTTTCGGGGAGCATTATCAGTTACCCCCACTGTGTTTAGGCAAAGGTTCATGTTTGCACGCTGGTAAATAAGGCTAGCTGTCGAAACCGAAGAACCGGCCGCACCAAATGAAAAGTGTTTCGTGTCGTCAATTCCTTGACATTCTGTCCATAACGGAGATTTCACTCGCCCAGATTTGAAACCACGCTGGAGTGCAAGCCGATGCAGTTCTTATTGTATAATTTCGAGTGGATTTCAATAGGTTAAGCCACTTCATTACACACAGGTCACTTGACGGGGTCCAATGTAAATGAAAGTGGCAGCTAATTAACTCTTTTGAGAACCCATAGCTGATCGACGCTTTGATTATCGATTGCCTAATAAACAGCAACCGCTATTTTATTCCAAGAGATAGCAACACGGAAGTTTATTCTCCGGAAGACAAATATATAATACTTGCTCCTCGTATTCTTGATTAAATCCAGTAATTTCCGACAACATTTGTTAACAGTATAGCCACGGGATAGTGGTTGAAGTGCAGGTCCGTTAACACGACGATGTTCAGCGCACGGCACCCTTCCATAGCGTGGGTAGCGCAACTGCAATATCTGCACTCTCCGTAATAGTCAATGAGTCCGGGTGGTCTAACCAGCATGACATTGTGACCGAAAAAAAAAAAGGATCCAAAATGCAGCCGCGCAAGTGCCCGCAACCAGGCTGACCGAGCCGCCCCTGTATACTCGTAGGTAATCATGGTAAGTGGTGCCTAGGTGCTCAAGCAGAAAAGAGCGTGCTTCTTACGCAGGTGGGACTCAGAGACCTTCCACTACTGCGAAGATGGAAGCCAGCGAAGCTGTGACTATGGGGGGTCTGCTGTAGTGAATATTGCTATAGCGAATTTATATATTAGCATTATTGATTATATTGAGCGTATTCGGCTTGTTCGTCAAAGGGCAAGGACACCGGTGTCTTGTTTTCGCACGGCGCGATGGCCAAGTAGTGCGCTTGCTGCGCCAAGTCCTCCCCATCGTGATAGACTAGCTTATGAGCCACAGCGTTCATAGCCTCGGCACAATGCGCGGCAGCGTCGATATCCTGTGAGATCAATCCCGCTCCTGCTCTCGGCGGCTGATACCCGCATATCCAACGCGGATATGAGCCACACATGATTTCTTTCTTACCTTCCTTCTTTCTCTACCTCTTTCTTTCTTTCTTTCTTGTTCCTGGCTCATACCTGCCTATCCCTGGCTCATACGCGCATATCCAATGCGGGAAGGTGCCACACGTGATTTTATTATCGTTAATCGTGATGTAACTGACGAGCATGTTATGCTATTGATGTCATGACTTTTCAGTCATGTTAGTCATCCGTTTTGACGCGTGTGCTAAGGCACAACTGGCGAGAAACCACCACGCACATGGAGCCGAAATGCTGATGATGATAGTTTTTTTTCTACACGCGGACACGATCCTGGTGCAACTAGCCCTTAAAAGCTTCGCCTTAAAAACACCACATCATTATGAGGCACGCCATTGTTGGGGACTAGATTACTATTGACTGGCGTTCTTTCACGTATACTCAACCTAAGTGCACGAGCATGTTAAGCGAAGCTTTATAGGCTCACAAGTGTCGGCGGCAGTGGTGGTGGGGGTGGTGTCACGCTAAAGAGTGGGCCGATCCTGGTGATAGTGCAGAAAGGGTGCAAGCTCGATGGCACATACCCCTGTGGGTGGTGGTGGTGGTGAAAACATTTATTTCGCAGTATGCTTGGACCAGCCCGTAAGGAACTGGTCCTTACAAATACTGGGTGGAGGTCCCTAGTTCGGGACCCCAGTGGCGGTAGCCGCCGCCCGGGTGCGCCCAACTAAGGCTTCTTGGGCCTGTAAGTCGTGGCAGCTGAGCAGGGTCGCCTCCCAGTCTTCCGGGTTGGGTTGGGGATGGGGGGGATGGCCGGGTTGGAGGGGCAGGCCCACACCATGTGATAGGTGTCTGAAGACACCGCACCACAGTGTGGGCAATTGCCACTAAAGGAGGGGTCAAAATGTTTTAGAACTGCCGGGCACAGCAAAGTATTGGTTAGAAGGCGGAGAAAGAGCCGCTCATCCTCCTTCCTAAGGCCTTTACATGGGCGGGGGTAAAGGCGATGACTATCTTGATAGTGTATTGTAATATCCTTAAAGGTATAGGCCGGATTGAAATCGGGTTGCTGATCGGGTGGAGAGGAGAAAACAGCCCGGTGAGAGAGCGCGCGGGCGGCTGCGTCTGCTGCCTCGTTTCCTGCTAACCCCTGATGAGCAGGGCACCATATAAGGTAACGGTGTGTGGGGTACGTATCCCGTATGCAATTTTTGTAGATATGATAGGCTAGAGAGGGGGTCCAGCCTTGTTCGACGTTCCGACAGGCCCCTCGCGAGTCGGTGATTATGTATTTCGAATCGGAATGTGAGGCCGCGAGAGCGATGGCGACTTCTTCCGCGTGTGTTGCATTGCGGGCTCTAAAGGTGAGGCCGTTAACTGTGTTGCTGTTGGGAACTACCGCCGCCGTGTACCATACCCCGTGGTGAGGACCGCAGGCGTCCACGTAGTAGACACCTATTTTGTTGCCCAAATGTCGGGCTAGAGCCTCCGCTCGCGCGAGGCGCCGGCCATTATGATCTTCATGTGACATGCTATTTGGAACAGGTCGCACGTGGAGGGCGCGTCTCCACAGTTCTGGGATGCGAAACCTATCATCCATGGGAATGGTGTGTTGGATATGAAGTCGAGCAAGAAGGCGGCGACCTGACTCCGTTTGCGAAAGGCGTGTGTATTGGTTTGTGAGGTGCGCTTTCCCGGAGCTCCCAGAAAGTGTTCACCACCCCAAGGGCCATAAGACGGCTGTTGGACGTGGTGACGGGGAGGTCCAGGGCACGCTTAACAATTTTGCGGAGGATGACCTCAAGGGCCTCCTCCTCTTGTTTCCGTAGGTGAAGGTAAGGAGTCGAATAGAGAATTCGACTGGTCACGAAGGCGTTTGCCGGCCGCAAGGCATCCTTACTTCGTAACCCCCCGCGTTTGTTGGAAACCCGGCGGACCATGCGGCCCACCTGGTCCCCCACCTTACGGAGTTTGGCCAATGTAGTATCTGGCCGTCTGTGTTTGTTGATGTAGAGTCCGAGTACCCGGATCTCTTCAGCTTCGTGTATAGGACCACTGTCAAGAGACAGAGAGATTTTAGTTGTGCACTTCGGCGAGGGTCGGAGGTGCACAAATTCTGATTTTTGGGTCAATGTTCCCCTGTGGGCTCGGGGACCTGTAATGCGCCCTTGAACTAAACTTGTCATACGTGGATGCGACAAAATCACTAGCCCTAGCTTCCCCTATCGAGCAAATGCGGGTAAGCGAAGCTTGTCCGATTCTAGCGTGCCGAATCTAGCGTGAGGGCTTCCGAAACCGAGGCGAAATGTCAGCGAAGAGCCGTGGATGCCGAGTCGCGGGAGCGTGATGTTGAGGCCAAACGCTGTCGAAGAGCCGCCGACCCTGAGTTTAGGGTAAACAAAGTGGAACGCCTGCGACAGCGTCGCCTTGCCACAAGTTTCGCTTAGCCCCATTTTCTCGACAGGGGAAGGGCTCTGAAATTTTTTTTGACACCCTCAAAATGCAAGCGCACTAGTCGAGATCAAACCCGCCTGCCTCAATCTCTGCAGCATAACAGCGTAGCCACTAAGCTACCACGGCGGGTCAGTGTGAAGCGCGGCGTCAAGCCTACAAAGTTGTAAATGCGGATCAGTCTCTCCTGCTTCATTTTCGGCCTCTTAAGCATGGTTGACTCAGCTCCTTCAGCTCAGCGAGTCCATCCCTGCAAAACCCTTCTACAAAGAATCAACACTAGACCTTTCTGGCACTTTTATGTGGCACTACGCGCACTAAGTGACATCAGCATCAACATAAAACAGAGGAAATTAATTGTTCTCCTATGGTTTCTTGGGGATATTAGCTGCGTCTTAAACAATTACAGTGCTAATGAAAGAAACGTCGCAGGTCCTGAGCATCTATGGGACTTCCATGATCAATTATGTCATACGAGTATGAAGCATCGGAATATTCTTTACGTGGTGAGCGAGCGGAATGAGCTACAGCCTAAAAGATTGATGAAAACCGTATTTGAGAGAGCCGTGCTCTTAGGACCGCAGTGCAATATCTTCATACATTGAGAATGTTTATTCTTCAATGCATCTGAATACACTGGTAATGTTTACACTACAAGGCAAGAAGTTCTCACGAGGCTGGAAATATTTGTCAGAGTACAGAAATAAGGTCGGACTTTTATTCTTGTTAAGCAATCCAAATAACCGCTGGTTTACAAAGTGAAAATGTTTATGTTCGTTATGGTGAGCCCTGAACTACGTTAAAAAGCAGCGACAAAAAACTTTTACCTATATAAAATCCTGAAAAATTTGTTTAGCGTGAATGTCAGTCTTCACGTGCCAGTTACTGCTGCATTTGCATGCGCTTTACGCAAAAAGCAGAGGTACCACAACAATGAACCAAGTGTTCACGCAGGTAAAAGTGCCGTCGACTGGGCCAAAAGTTGTCGGGTTCGATGCGAAGCCCTAAAGAGCCTGAATGAAACTAAGATAATTTTTTGAGCATCGTATGATAAAATGTAAGCACAATTCAGGCTTTCTGCAGCGCTCGCGTGTTATGAGAACGTTAATTCCACAATAGTAACTTCAATCGGGAGTTGCTAGAGCTAGATATATTATCCTTATACAGCAGTTTTCGCCACGTATGTCTATTTAAAAAACTCCTCTATCAGCCCTAATGATGCAACAAAGAGAAAAGCAGTATTTCATTTCATTCACGCCAAAGGCATTTCATTAGCGCCTGCGCTTGGGCTCCTAATAGTAAAAACAGCAAAAATGTCGTGCAGCGAAGCGGAACCAAAAGGCAGCGCAGAATGGTTCCATTATCGGTGGAAGATCGCATCACCAGCACAGAATTGCACACATCAGGGAAAAAGCCTGCAAATAGCACGAAATCGTACGAATAACGTTAATCACTCACCATGCCCCACAAGCGCCCACCCTTATCCTCAAAGAGTGCTGCCGTATATTGAGTAGCTCTTCGTTTCGAAGCATCAAAAAATAGAAGAGCGACGTCATGCAGCCTTTCCTATCGCAATCATTCTGACGCAATACGTCCAGGCTGTCTAACGGCACCCTCTTTTTTTTACGTTGTGGTAATTATTTATATAAGTTATTTTTTCCATGTTTGAAGCGATGGAAGACATAATGAAATGCGATCGCTGGTTAGCATGTCGAAGTCAATCCTCACTATATAGTCTTCCGAGAAGAGGGCTGAGGGTAGGAGAGAGGAAAGGGGTTGATAATGGCGCGGCCAAATGTATTGTTTCTTGTGGGGCTTATCTGCAATGAGTGCACCGAGTGCAATGCTGTTGAGATATGGTGATCTCACGAGAAGGAATACAATCAGCATAACTGAGAGAACTAGCCGGTCCAAATTTCTGTAAAACTTGTCTTGCTTGCATTTTCTTTTCTTTTTTGAAATGAGTATTGTTTGTTCAGTGGAACAGGCTTAGTGAATCGTAAGCGGACTTCAACCACAAAAATAAAAAGGGAGGGGGCGGGGGACGCAGTTTAGCTCCTAAGGCAAACCATTGATAGTGATAGCATATTATCAGACAACTACACGAAGTAAGGATCGTAGTTCTACGGTCGTATAAGTTCACTGCTCATAGCTCGATGTTGGCTTATATCGCTACAACCTAAGAGCAGTAAGCATTTCGGCCAGCTATCGGAAGTCGCAGCCACCACCCTAGTGCACTATATCTTCAAATATTTTATGGCAGGGCACAAAATAACTACGGCCTGCAGGGATGCTAAGGTCATATTCTTCTGTGTACACTTCGCCCTCTTCCCCCAGTCCTATTATACGCAGTGCATAACATCATAACGAAGGGCGTTCATAAAGTTCGTATTGTCGCCGTGAAGAAACAAAACTTAAGCTACGAGACTCGGGCAGGTATTTAATTACAATCACGCACTTACACGCATTAACGTACTGCACTACATGTGGAACGTTGAACAGTTATTCGTCGGTCTGCAAGCACTAGGGCCTCCACTTGCGCATGCATTTGTGGTTAATTAGTGAGCGACGGTCGGCCACTTCATTCTTCGCCGTCGGGGCTCGTTCGAGCACTTTCAAATCGCCTGCGCCATTTCACAAGAGTGCCAAAAGTTGGGGCTATCATCACCGTATACCGTTACCAGCTCGGAATGAATATCCATCGATTTGGGTCCCTTCAAATGCAAAAAATGAATCACTGCTCGTTATTCGACGAACTTTCCCGGTGGCGCTATCATTTTAACGCATTCGCATTCTTAGGGTACTTCATGCACTTTCAGGGGGCTATCTATCTATGTATGTTTGTATCTAGGTTTCTAATTATCTATTTTTGTCTGTGTCTAACCGTTTTCCCGCCTAGCTTGGTCACTGGGTAGTCCATGGTCATATCGTTAGTGCACCGGGCTGCTGTGCTGAAGTAACAGGGTTCGAAGCCAACCATCGAATAAACTTGGGTCATTGAGTAAGTACCAGTGTGTACATGTGGGCCTTTTCAACGAAACTTTTTCACGCCGACTTGTGTCATTGTAGCTGCGGAACAGCGTAGGCACCCAGTTCGAAGAAACCCTTTGACGCTGACTTTGCACCCTGGGTATGTGCCAGTCGAATGGTCTTCGCTGGTCTTCAGTAAACCTCTTTGATGCGAGCTTGAGTCACTGGGTATGTGTCAGTATAGTGCATGCCGCTCCTAAACGAACTTATATGACCTCAACTTAGGTAACTAGGTATATGCCAATGGGAATGTGCCGCTCTTCATTGAGCGTCTTTAACGCGAACTTGGGTAACTAGTTATGTGCGGCTGAAAATGTGCAACTCTACAATGACAAGAGAGATCCGCTACATTTCTCTGATGTTGAGAGGAATGGAACTTAAGCCACAGGGGTTCCTCAAGGTACAACAACCCGACCCATTAGCAGGCTGCGCCGTGAATGCCCTAGGCATATGCCACTCCTCAATGAACCTCTAGCCAACTTGGACCACTGACAATGATGCTGCTGGCTGTTCGGCAAGGGAGGGAACAAACCTCAGTGTTCGCACGCAGCGGCTCGCACGCTGATCGTCTCGGAGGCCATGCGCAGACTTCTCGGTAGCACCACTAGATGGCGCAGAAAGGTAGCCCGACAGTGTAGCACGGTTGCCGCACGACGCGTTTCTCAGCGTCCGCACGTACCGGCGCGCCATGCATTTCGGAGGCCACACGCATGGCTTCGCAGGGACGGCGCTTGATGGAGCGGAGAGCTCTTAGGAAACTGAAGCAAGGGTGTCCTCTGCGTCCATTGTTCGCGCTTTATGTAAAGGACATAGAAATACGACTATAAAACAGCGAATTATGGTTTAATTCATCCTGCATGCGTCGTGGACAAATGGTGCAACAGAAGGTACTTGGACTGATGTATGCGGACGACATAGTGCTACTAGTGGACACTACAAGAGGTTTACAGACACTTGCGAATATCTGTGGCAACGCAGCGCCAAGTCGAGGCCTGAAGTTTAGCACAGAGAAACCAGCATTTATGATGTTTAATGAAGAAACGAGTAAACACGTGGTGTCGATTCAACAGCAAGTCATACCCATAGTCAAGCAATATACATACCTCGGCGTATACATAAACAAAGGAAAGACTTACTCAAGCACCCACCAAGATAATCTGAAAATAAAGGAGAAGGGAAATGCAGCAATAATAAAACACGAAACACTGTGGGGCCACAATAAGTATGAGCAGGTGCGTGGAATCTGGAAAGGAGTAACAGTGCCAGGCTAACGTTTGCAAATCCCATTCTTTGCTTAAAATCGGATATCTTGTCGGGGTTGTAGGTTAACCAAAGACCGGTAGGCCAGTTAGCTTTGGGAGCCCACGGTAAAACCATGAATGAGGCAGTGCAGGGTGACATCGGTTGGACCTCTTTTGAAGTCAGAGAAGCACAGAGGAAAATTAGTTTTGAAGAAATACTCAGGAACATGGATAAAAATAAATGGGCGGCTAACGTACATAAGTATCTGTACCTGAAATGCGTGGGCACAAAATAGTGGAAGAGGTTAAAAAAGTTGGCAACCAACAGCGTAATTGAAACTGTAAACAGACAGCCATGAGTCATATGAAAGAAAGAGTGAGAAACAAATACAGTGAATTGGATGCAAAGAATGGAAACAAAAACGACCATGGAGATTTACAAGAATGAAAAAAAAGAAATTAGAAGGGGAAATCTGTACGATAACACAAAGGGCAGTGCCATGCTATTTGAGGCTGGAGCTGGCTGCCTAAGGACAAAAACATACTGGAGCAATTATTCGGAACTAGATGAGGCATAGTCTATGCTGCAGCAAAAATCCGAAGACCACTAAGAACATCGTAATGGAATGCGAAGGATTCACCCAGCGAGAAACGTACGCAACGTACATCTTCCTGAAGCACTTCCGTTTAATGTGCACGGAAGCATCAACTGGTCAGCAGTCGAGATTAGCAAGAGACGTTTAGAGTATCGGTGGGGAAAAAAAACGCCAGGGAAGAGATTGATATGACCGGATCTCTTGCACTCATAGGTAGCGGTACAAGGTAGATTTTAAGGGAAAAGAAGATTAAGGAGATGTACACAAAAATGCCAGATAAAAAACATGTGTAGCATGCCTGACTAAATCAAGCCGGCTAGGTTAATATTTGTGACCGCCCCGTTTCAAAGGGGATGCCATTAAATTTCATCATCATCGAAGCACGAAAGAGGCGTGCAGCTTCAGTACACGCCTCATACATATAACTCGTTTCGACGGTGGCAGTATGTTGGGTAGCTATATCGATTGAGTGCTAACGCATGACCGTGCGGCAGTCAACGTGAGGTGGGTTCTGCCGCAATTTTTTTTTCCTTTTGATGCTCCAAGGGTATTCCGCGGTACTATACAAAATAGAATTTTTGCATCCTGCTGAAACTATAGACATGTAGTGCCCATATTGATGCCTATTGTGTGCGCATTTTTCAAATTTGTGTTACCGGCCAGTAATAGGAACTTGATGAACGCCCCGTGAATAATCATAGCGGTACTCACTGACGAATTAAAGACCTATAGTTCTTGTAGAAATGCACAAATACCAGTGAAAGTAGAGGAGGGGGGGGGGGGGCGATGAATACAGGCTTGAACTCACTGACGAACTAAAGACCTATAGTTCTTTTAGAAATGCACAAATACCAGTGAAAGTAGAGGAGGGGGGGGGGGGGGGGGCGATGAATACAGGCTTTCGAATACAGGCTTTCGGGGCACACAAGTTTACCAACGTGATTTTAATCAGGCCGCCCTTCTCCGGGCGCCTCAGCCTTCGGCTTTCGTTTAGCAGATTTATTCCCCATGTACTCCTATCCCATGAAGATCCCTGTTTGCTCACTAATGATAGCTAAATTGCGAATATGCGTCCGAAATAGAGACCATCACAATTTAGCAGCAATAATAAAAATATTCAAGATACATTTTATTTTTGTAGCCACACCCAGTTGTGGTGGATCCCGCAAGCACAATTTGAATGTGGCTTTTGCGACGCCGGATGCGCCCGTTCACATGGAAAGAAAAAGAAAAAGAACGTTGTCTCAAATACACCAGTAGAAAAATGCTTTCACCTAAGTGAATAGTTGGCAAGTTGATTTTAGGCTTTTACTGCGACAGCAGTTAAGCTCACGAAACTACCCTTGCATTGTCTGTCCTTTCTTCGACTCATCCCTTTACGCTCGATCACGGGCCATTGTGCCTCATCGACGTTATTTTGTCTTCCACAGGCCGCCTCCTGACGTAGACCTTCATAAAAATTATATGGCGAACAAACTTTGACCACTAGAGAACGAGTTAGAACGAGTTGTCACCGCCGCAGCGTGCACTTGAGAGCCAAACGCGCAACTACTGCGCTATGACTCAACTTCGCTTCGCATTTAGAGCAAGATTTTGTGTTCCACACATACCCTAAGAGCAGCAGCGTCATGCACCTTGGAACAGCTCTCGCCGTTAACCAATTAGTTGTCAAGGAATCCTTGACTTCTATACGTTAAGCCTTGACTGTGGTGTCCACAACTTTGGTGATCAGTTAGGATATTATATCATGAATTCCTTCGTTTTCCTAATTTCTCCGAGACTATTAACTCACGTGACCATAATTTAGCTCTATAATTTGAGATTTCTGCTCTATGATCTCACGAGCAGGAGTTATTCACAGTGCTTTCTCATACACATGCGTTAATTGCTGATACGTTCCTGTATTTTGAACCCTAAGGTGGTATTCTCACTACCATCGCACCTGGCTCATAGTGGTCACGCTCAGCTGTCTCATCGATTAATGCATCGTCATACAAGCAAGGTGCTTTTGCTAATACAGAATACCAGTTAAGAATGGTTTAGCGTGGTCATTATCACTATTTACAATTTTTTTGGTCGGAGTATTTTGCCGTTCAGGCTCTGTTCACTGAATCTAATTTTGCAGTTGCGTAAACTGTCATCAACTTCTACGACCAAAAGAGCTGTATTAGTTAGCATCCTTCCAAAAGACCTATATGCGCCCTAGGTTCTCAGATTTTTTTTTCTTTTTGCCACCGTGCTTTCAGGAAACTAACCACATGCAAACACCTAACTAGAGGCACCGTGCACGTGCAACGTTCAATAAAAGCAAATAAATCGACGTGTCACGTACTCATGTCAGGGCCACTTGATTCCGGCGGAAGTTAACAAAAAAAAAAAAGACAGATGCGAGAGCCGCTTTGACGAAGTTACTTTCGAGTTCAACAAAGCGTATTTTGAAGTAAAGTTTGCTCCAGTTTTAAAGCGCTCGCAAACAACCTACGCACATGAAACGAGATTAATGCGATATTGTCTGAACTTCGTCGTATAGTTTCCATTAATCTGTGTGACTACAACAGTTCTCCCGGAAGTTAATCGCATGTAGTACTCAGGACGTTTGCATTCACGCTTACGCGTACGTTGTAATTTCCTATGTCACCATGTTCTAGTTGACGTAAACCCCTAGTCATTCTAGAAACTCGAGCTTCCGTTGATTAATGGGTCCACTGGTGTGCAAGAATGGACTGCAGTTTTCCACAGGCTTGGCGATCGCGTAGTTACTTATATGTTTCGATAGCGCATGATCATTGACCAATTACGAATATTTAAGAATGCAAATCTGAGCTCTGCTTGCTGGCATGGATCAAACATGTTCCAATCTTGATCACTTACATCGTTGTAGTATAGCCGCCGGCCAATGAGATCCTACAGGTGAACGGTTTTCTGTATACTGCTGGTATAGATAAATTATGCCAGCTATCACTTGCCGAACTACGTACTGTTTTAGCGCTACCAAGTGTAACATAATTGTAGCACAACACGCGCACGAGTGGCTTCATGAATAATGATCACTAAATAATTATAGCGTGCAATGCAAACGAATACCGTGTAACATGGAGCTACAGCTTTAATAATCGAGTGAGTGCACATTATTAAAGACAGCCCTTCACGTTCATTTCTTAAAAAAAGAAAGTGAGCGTTTTTTAGAGACCACGAAAACAAGAAGATGTTGGAAATTATGACCTAAAATCTTTATTAGATGTCCTACAGTGTTTGGCTATCAGATTCAACACGTACTCTATCTGCAATTTTTATTTCCTTTACTAGGGAGTTACAAAATAGCTGGAAAAACATTACATGGCATTGCATTGGACACGGCAGTTTTTGACGTAGATGAGTTTTTGTTTTTCTTAGCAATTTTTGTTGTTTTTGATAGAAAAACGATGCAACACATTTGAAAACCATGAATGAAGTCAGAACTATCGTATTTTATGTGCTGACAGTATTCAATCAAAAAACAAACACAAAAAAAGAACACCTGAGGTTTTATTTGCGCCGTTGCCTCTCGCCAAAATAAAAATAGTTTCACAAGCTCTCTTCAAAAATTACGAGGAACCTAAAATGGTATGATTGCTGCCTGTGTACAATGCTTCAGGTCATATAAACTTGAAATATTTACCTATTTCTTGTTGCCGCCAATACAAACACATCACCGGCGAAAGCATACTTTACTGAACCATTACAGCGGCAGAGTCTCAATCGATGTCATCACTAGAGGTGCGCGCTGCTTGTTTTATGACACCTTACACCTGCTGTACGGTTTTGAAAAAAATGTGGACAGCCCTTCCCTTCCATCTACATGCAGCTATACTCTCCCAGTATGCTATGTATACGGCTGCTTGAATAGCCTGTCAAACAAAGTATTGTCGACAGCCTCATCTTGATGACATATACTTTCATAAAGCTGCAGAAGGAGCTTAACATCACCTGGCATGCACCAACTGAGGACATTTCCATCATGCACGACAGATGCATCCGATGATACTGACCTATCAATGTCTATATATTCATAGCATGCTATGCATAAGGCGTATACACTCATGGCGCTCCCGCTCCACCTGAACCGCTATATACATTCACCGTCGATCTTACTATCTATGGCGTCATGCGTGAGCATTCATAGATCTATGACTAGAATGTGGGGAAAGGGGCATTTGTGAGAAACTGACCTACTGTTGCGGGCTTGTTCCGTGGCACATAATTATCTATGGCGGACCCTTCGCCGGTGCTGTACTTGCGAACGTTGGGCTTGCCTCACTTACAGCTTCATTCTTGGATATACATGACGTCAGTATCGGCATTGGCACAAGCCATGCCCGGCTTCGAGGCTGCTTTAAAATGGAAATAAGGTCAAGCATTAGGTTTATGTTGTTTCGTCGTATATATGCGCGTATTTAAAGCGCGAACTATCTTTGTCTAGTGCTGTATTTATAGTGCCGTATAGCACTCTTCCGGCTATGTTCATGTACAGTGCTGCACATTTAAGCTAGAAATAAAGTTGATGTTTAAAGCTCCAGGGATACAGAAAGTGCATGCTATAACGCCTCAATTCTGGTCTGCTTGATCATACCTCGGAAATTTCAAGCTTCGAACCCATAATGCTTTTTACACTACATTAGGTGCGACCAACTGCTAACACTGAAAATTGATAAAGGTGTTGATAAACGTGGCACCGGAAAGCTGCGAGACTGCTTGCAAAAGATATTCTCAGTGTTGTCTTCTTGGGAATGGGTTTTTTTAATATGAAAGCAATATTTTGTAATATAAATCGTGATAATGATTTGCTTCTCTCTCGATTATTGTTGTTTTCTGGCAACTTTACTATCTGCCTCGTACCAAATATCTTGCATTATACGCGTAGCAATTTGCGTCCGGTGGTAAAATGACAAGTAGAAGAACGTGGGTACGAAGTATAGACTTTGGTAAAAGGTAAACTGAAAGAAAATAAAACCTGAAGAAACATACGTCAGAAAAAGTTTTAAAGGAAGGAGAAAGAAAGAAAGAAAGAAAGAACAGAGGAAAGGTAGCAATAATCGCTTGTTTGGGGAACACCGCAGTGCATGCGGCCTGTTGACAGCTTGTACCACCTGCCACTACGGTCGGTATATCACGCGAAATAGAAACCGGTCGGCACTGCAGCCTTTCCACAGCTGTCGCCGCAACTTCGTTTCGCGGAGGAGCAGTTTCTCTTGGCTGCCGCCCCTTTGCAACGTTTTCTTCTGGCTTTCTTTGCAAGATGTGGTTTGCAACTCATTCTTAAACTTCGTGTGCTTTCCGCTGACCTGTTTACCGTCCTGGAGCTTCAAGCATCGGAAGGTCATTTCGCGAGGCAGGCTTTAAAGGAAATATATTTTTTATTCCCTCATTTTTCAGCTGGTGCCGTCGTCTCAGCGAGCCAATCGATGACGACAGAAAAAAAAAATGTGGGCAGCTTGCACTAGTGGTGCAAGGCTGGAGTAAACAGCGGATCATGTGATCGACCTAGCTTCTTCCAGGTTTTACTAGGCTTGGCTAAGTTTTGCTAGGAAATGCTAAGTGCTGCTAGGCACGGTATTCCGAATATAGGCTCGCCGCCGACGCGCAGATTCTTGCTTGGCCGCGCGACGCGCTTCAATATGAGTGCCTCCTTCTTCGGGTGCCCGGTTCTTCTCTCGTCGCATGTCAAGGTTACATGTAGTCGCCACAGAGTCAACGAGAGTTCTGCCGCCGTCGCGGCGGCTCCGAGCTTTATCTCCCCGGTGACGTCATGGCCAAGCTGCACCTCCACACTTGCCGGGGCGTGGCTTGTCGAAACCTGCTGAGCCGCCGCCAGAGGCGCCGGCTGCAGTCACGGACACGGCGCGCGTTCGGCGCGAACGCGGGGAAACGTGGACGGCGTCGGCAGCAGCTCTGCGCATTTCCTCGTTGGTGCTGCTACAATTTCTCTCTCTCTCTCGCTCTCATTTTCTATTTCTCTACGGCCGCATTTTGATGGAGCTGAAAAGCAATAAACGTTGCTGTGAACTTAGAAAGAGGTGTACTTGGTATTAGGTGCACTAATAAGATGCACTTAAATTTAGGTGCACGCTAAAGGACCGCAGGTAGTTAAAATTAGTCCGGAGCCCTGCACTACAGCGTCCGTCTTGGCAGAGTATTGCTTTTGGAGTGTGACCATGAATCCCCCGTGATTCATATAGTTGCCGGCCTACTTCGGCATTATGGACAACGTTCGAGCTCATTACGCTGCTCAATGAGTTGAATTCCCGGGTATATGGGCCACAACCACGATATGAGTGTAAGGCACTCCGTATCGGGGTACTCCCGAATAATTTCGACCACCTCAGATTCCTTACCTAGCACTTAAATGTAATAACTCGAGCGTTCTTGCAATTTGTCCCCACCTAAATTGCTACACGCCATAGCCAGTAAGTTACCGTGGCGGGTACCGTGCTTCTGGAGCGGCGCATGGTGAGTCATTACAGTTCGTCTCCATGTCATTCTCTAAAACGAACGTGTACGCTCTTGTCAGTGCCCTCACGGGGTACTCATGTGGAGCGACAGTACGGATCCACTGGTACTATCAACCCCAAATGCGACTCTCACATGCCCAATGGCCTTAAAGAACGTGACCGTACCGGCTTCCGTCACATTCGCGTGAACGGTGCCTACCCAAATCCGCATCTTGTACTAACTGCAACAAAGACATTCGGCACAGTGAAATGAGAGCATTAACTTACGTTTTTAACGCTATAGCGTTAAGACCCCGTGTCGCAGAAATTCCGGCGTCGGCATCGGCGTCGGTGTAAGCATCGGCGTCTGGCGGAAATAATCATGCCGAATCACATCATCCCAAACCACCCCGACCGGGCGGGCCCTTCGCGTGGCGCAAGGCATTAGTGAACAAAAAATGAATTTCTCAAAGTAAAATCCGTCAGAAAAAATTCACATCATCTCACCCTACGGGCAACCATGGTGGGATGCGAAAGCATCGCGGGAGGTGCGCAGCGAGTTTCCGTTTCGTTTCACTTGGCAACACAACCCAATGAAAGTTAGAGTGAGAGAATGTATTTAGAAGAGAGGAGACGTTTGTACGGGGTTGTTGCGTCTTTATTTAGAGATAGTACGTGATTCCTAGCGTCGGTGCGCGCGGTATCTTGAAGACGATGGCTTTGTGGTCGGTGAAGTGTCGCGTCAATGGGTTCGGCTTCCCGAGCCTTCCTCTGCTCCGCGGCGGTGGCGCTGCCGCTGCAACTAGCGCCGACGTTGACGTTGTTCATGGCGTTTCGCACATCGTTGCACAGAGAGAGAATGACGGAAGCACAGCGAACGCGCGCTTTATACTGCGCCGCGACACTTGCGCCGCCTACCGGCGTACCCTTGAAGAGAGAGGGAGAGAGTGAGAGAGAGAGAGTTATATGCAATGGTTTGCTGCGCCGGACCTGTGGCCGAGAGGACGAGAGGGGAGGAGGAGAGCGCACACCTCCGTAGGAGAGGAGAATGAGGGAGAGTTGCGCATGCACAGTAGAGGTGCGGACGTCGCAGAACGGACACTGCCCCGAGCATAAGATGCTCTCGCATCTAAAATCATAAAGTACGACTTAACCACATCCTGCATACGAGATGGCGTCGGATTGTAATTTGAATATACGAGAAAAAAGCCTGATAAGCAGCAAGGGATGTTTGAATGCTATCGCGTTCCACTCTTAAAGGCGAAGCTTAAGTGTCCCCCACTTCTGATGGTGTTTCGCTGTACTTTGGTTCTAGGCAACATTGAGGGGAATGTTGAAAACCGAGCCTTCCTAAAGTTTGATCGGGCCCCATGCAGCAGAAAGTACGGTGTCGATGTCGGCGTCAACGGCGTCAAATAACGCTATCGCGTTCCACATTTAAAGGCGAAGGTTAAGCGTACTCCAAGTTAATTCGCCTGCGCAGGCTAGGCAACTTCAAGTACTATTCTGAAATCTGCTTTTATTTACGTGGTTTTTCCTTCAAGTGGCACAATGCACACCAGCGAACAAATGTATCCAGAGCAGGGGTTCTGGAAGGAACTATGTGTTTTCGCGATTACTTGGCATGTGAATTTAAACGGCAGGCAGCAGCTCACACTTGCCACAGCAAGCCTCGCAGTGTACTTGCCAGTTTCACGCGGTCAATATCAGCTGTCGAAAAAACCCCTTGTCCTCATACTTTTAATCACGTGCGTATGTTCTCCTCATAGCAGCGCTGACGTAGTGCTTTGCGCGCGCCGACAGCGCTCTTATTTTGTCTCAGGAACATACCTCTGAACAAAACGTTCTAGTTACTGGTTACTGTATGTGCTTGTGTAAGTTTAGTTTGCATGCACTGTGTATTAATGTGGCATTTCTCATGTCACCCTTGTCGGATAGAGTTTATGCCTGAATAGTTACACGCTTCTTGAAACAATTGTTTACTATGTGTAAATTTCGGTCCGATCCCGGTGCTTTCTCAAGGCAATATTAAATTGAGGTAGACAGGAAATCAGCTCAACAAGAGACACAAACTTCCCTATCAAGGCAAAGTTTACTAAACCATTAAATGTACTCAGGAACGTGCATCCCTTTCTTATTCTGGTCTGACTAACTAGCTGTATTATTTGGTGCTTCGTTGCTTCATTTTATGAACACGAGGAAACTGTAGTTCGGTATTACGCTCCCGATAATCTGCACTGGAAGCTGTCTTGCGCAATGTAAAAGTCACAGGCCTGCGCGGCACACCCTTATGAAAATGGCCACGACCTTTATGTTTCCTGTCTGTTTCCTTCTTGTGCCCTATGTGACCTTTATGTTTCCTTGCCCTTTATGTGACCTTGAGGAAACATACTTCGTGTGTACCGCATGTTTACTCATTCTTTCGTACGACTCGAGGAAGCAAACTGAATCTTTCCTGTAGGATGTGTCCTTTGTGTTTACGGCAGGATGTTACCTGTGTGTGCACTCTATGTTACCTGGCTGTGCACTCCTTCTAGTGCACATCGAGGTAACATAGAGTGCACACAGTAATTATCTGAACTTAACACATGCTACGGCTAGAACTATTATTTTATTATTATTAGAACCATTATTTTTCCTGGCGTATCCACGAAAAATAAAGGGGGGGGGCTCGGTTTTTTCGGCCCTCGACTTCGTGAAGCTACCTTTCCTTTTCTGCTCTACGCAAATTACACGCTGAAATTCAAAACGTGCGGTCGCTGCTCAAAGATGCCTGTCTTTTCAAAACTGCGTGTGATTGCTGTGTTGACATTCGCAGGGGTATAAGTAGGGCAGCGCGGATCCTGTAAATGCTTGCGTGGGCGGGCAACTGAATAATTTTTAATTGTCAGTTGGCTGAGTCGTTAAAGATGTGTACGGAGCATGGCCATATTTGTTTGTTTACGCGTGCATGCAAGCAATACGCCTGTTTCACTTCGACCGAAGCTCCAGCTGCCGCAGCAAGCAAGCCATCGGCACGTTTTGTCGTCTTTATTCCTTACGCTACGAAGAAATATGGTTCCACCGATTCAAGATGAGGTCACATATTCTCTAAAACACGACACTTGGCGCCATAAGAAGCGTGTATATGGGCGGTGATCACGAATTTGTCATCGGTGGTTGTCGTAGCAGCCGAAGGCCATCCGCCATTGCAAGCAGACGGAGCAGAGGTGCACGGGCTGAGCGCTGATTGGCTCATGTCCGCCAGCAATAGTTAGCGCATGGTTCGCCTAAAATTCCTGTCTATGCGTTATAAAAAAGACTGCACACCCAGGCACTTTGAACTTAATAAATGCTGTTTAAATACCGGCCTTCTTTCCAGCTACAACTTCCTCCGCGCAACAAAATTAAATCTCGAAGGCCGTACTTTTGCAAACTACATTTTCTAGAAGCGAATGTAGATCTCGGAGGCTACGTTCACTTGTTTACCGCAGTGTGGCGCTGCTGCAGTGTGACGTCCATGCCCGGTAAAATTACTGGGTGTTATATTGAGCTGGGCCCGCTGGGCCACGTGTGTGCAAGAGTGCTCGTTGCAGCAAGGCGGTAATTTAATCATGTTTTGGAAGTGTCTCGACAAACTGTGGTCCTTGTCGTGTGTATTAATCATCATGAAACCTCTGGACTTGTGTAATGATCTCATTTCGTCGTATGTTTCGTGTGAAACGCCAGTGTCTGGAGTCTACTACAGCGCCCATCCGAGCTTCCTTTGTTCTCGCCAGTACGGGTTCTCTCGTGAAAAACGTGGTGCTGTGGCTTCGAATCATGGTCTGTGGAAGAAATTGTTGAAAGTTGTGCTTTCGTGTGCTGGAGTTCATCGGCAATTAGACAGTGTTTGCTCCAGAAAGAGCGTCGGCACCGAGGTGCCTTCGAGACAAGAAGCGTTTGATGACTTCACATCTTGAAAGGTAAGCAAGTCTCGCGCTTGCGCGCATTCTTGTCGCTTATACAGGGTGTTTCAGTTGTTACGTAGCTTGACAGAGCCAAGGTAATGTTGCTTGCCGTCGCTTGGAGATACTTCGATTATTTTTTGCATTCCGCCTCATTAGATAATTAGTCTTAATTAATGAACTTCTCAATTATTATTATTAGACTAAAGTGTCAATGAAAAGTTGTAGAGCGACATGAGAAACTCGATACAGATTTCTTTTACTCCGTAAGTCTTACATAAAAGTGTTTTTCCGAGCGTGAAAGATGCCCGCGAATACCCGCAAAGCGCGTCGAGCGGCCAGTCGCACGGCAATTTTGCATCTATTCGCGGGCTTCTTTTACGCTCGGCGAAAAGGAGAAAAAAAAAAAAAAAAACTTTCGAGCAGATAGCAAACACGCTCGGGCAGATAGCAACAGCGCAGTCTGTTTAAAATAATTAGTTTAAAGCTTCAGTGTTGACATTGCCATACCTAGCACATCACCAAAACAACTGCATTTAATGTTTGTATAACGCGATGATTTCTTTTCTATTTATGACAGCTTTATAATCCCCTTTTCAAGTGACGTTTTATAACTCCTGTGAGTGTTTCCTCTTAGTAAGTTGTACTCCCTTAGCCGCACGCTTTTATGCTTCCCGTGTGCTAGGAGGTCAGGGCTCCTCAAGCTGTTCTCACAGCTTTTACCTGTCCTCGTAACTTTTTCTTGCTGCGGAATAAAATTCAATTCAATAGATTTCACTTCTGCACGTTCCTTAGCTGTGTGCATACAGACCAAACTGTTCTTGGATATATGAAATTTACTGCATAAGTGAAAACGCTTGGCCTTTTATTTTTCAGGTGTCTTGTGAGCTCTCATCCAAGCACCCCATTCCAAAGGTCTGCTGTGAGCCGATGTGGCATATGGAAGTAACATGCAGATAGTTCAATAAACTACTTGTAGTTTCAGAGAAACCTTTGCAAAGTATTGTCGACACTTTCTTTTAAAAGTGCAAGCACTTATCCAACGTGACATCTCTGCATCCGAACATTACACTTTACATTTGTGACAAAAACATCTAGAACAGCGACACTGCATGCTGTGAGGAAAGTACAAGTTGTACTGCAAGTGTTATACTAAAATTATTATTATAGAACAATATTGTGTGAATTTCTGTGCCCTAGCAGAGTTCCAATCAGTATGCTTATAATAAACCATATATGCTTATCTTTAAAACTCACACAATGTGCATAAATATAAAATGGGCACAGAGAACTCATCTATGCATGTCTACAGAAAATGCAGGATACAGGATCTTTTCAGTAGGGCCACATGAAGGGTGCATAAAGGTGGGAGTCATGAAGGAAACATAAAAGCAGTGGCCAAATTTCAGCATCTAGAATACATAAAGTACGGTAACATGAAGGATACATAAAGGACGGACACACGAAGGAAACATAAAAGCAGTGGCCAAATTTCAACATCTAGGATACATAAAGTACGGTAACATGAAGGATACATAAAGGACGGACACATGAAGGAAACATAAAAGCAGTGGCCAAATTTCAACACGCAGGAAACATAAAGGATGTTTCCTCATGTGACCCCTAGGAAACATACAGTAATCATAAAGGACATAACCATTTTCATAAGGGCACGGAGCACAGTCACAGCGTCAGTTGGTGGAGCGGCTCAAGAGTAGCTCTGATTTCGGCACCATGCACGGCAGGATCCTCGCGGCAAAGTCTCTTCGCCTCGTTCTGACGAGAACGATCTGAACTGTTCGCCCGGCGTCGACGACGAACTGTGGCTTGCAATGCTTTCTGCACCGCAGACTTCTGAGCCCGATGATGCCTGGTTGTAGACGCGCACGAAACTCTACGTTTGCAGGTGCCTTAACTAGATGGCCTCACCATACTGGTGGAGGCTCCGGATCGCGCGGATTGCGCACCTCGTCGAAATCGAATCTCGTCATCTGCGCCAGCGCCCCTGCCAAGAGTGCGTTTATAGGGCATTTTCCCGCTACCTGATAGCAAGCGCTTGCGTGGCTCAGTGGTAGAGTATCTGACTCTGGCGCAGCGGGCCCGGGTTTGATCCCGGCGGTAACCGGGTACTTTTTTTCGCATTTCCGGGGATAGCGGTTACGGTCACCGGCCACCGTCGGCGGACACCATCGCGATTTAACGGCTATTGGAATGAGCCGCTACTCCTGTTACAGCTTACGCTGTAAAACAGGATTAGCGCGAGGTAAGTATGTGAGCATATATTCTCCGGCAGTGAAAACAGCCTTCCTTACTGAGTAATTGCGCAGAAAAGGAAGTGGATTGTTAATAAGGTAAGAGTGGCAGCACGACTGAACGCCTCTTTGCTGTTCGAAAAACGCAATGTATTTGTTGCCAGACACATTCGTGCACACTTTAATGCGCTCTGTGCATCATCGGACAGTTCCACAACGTCATGAATATACAGCTTTACGTAAGCTAGAAGTTTCTCTTCAGGAAAAATTTAGGCTTCGTAGGCTTTTTTTCTTTCTTTATTAGTACTATTTTTTGTGCGCTAACTTGTCGCCTCTCTGCACTTAGAAGAGTGCTTATTGGACAGTTTGCATTCCGTTCAGTCAAACATTCAAACAGGTTATGATCGTGTCTGTAACTTACTTTTCGGTATTTCTTTGTCTTGTTTTTTAATAGTGCACAAGTGCACCGTGCGTGCATTAGTGCAACATTAATACCTCCATCAACGATTGCACTAGTGCATTATCGCAAGTTTTGCAATATTGAATTGAAATGTTGAATTGCAATATTGAGTATGAAAGTTGAATTGAAGTGAATTCAATGGAAAAGAGCTTATGCTGCTTGAATCCACGCCAATCTAAGCCAGTTAAACGTCGGAGAGCCTGCATGTTACCGTAAGCTACGCCTTGATTCCCCGATATTCAGAACCAATATTAAGAAGACCACCGAAACAATGCCCAAAATTTGCTACCAAAATGGAATGAACGGTAGCGAACTTCTACAGCACCAACGCTTTGCGGGAAGAGGGTAATCGCATTAGAAATAGCTGCCCGTTTGCCCTGAAGCTGGCAGACTTGACACCGCCATGTTAGCTATTTATAGGACAATTTGCATCGCCGCAGCAGTCGGTGACAAGCGATAATAACGAACTTTGACAAATAGGCCAAAAACGCTCTGCGCTTTGGTAAATCAAGCTGCAGCTTAAGATCTTCTTCCGAATTAAATACGGCGCTCTAAAGGAACCATTTATAGAATCCTTTCATCGGCGAGTTTACGAAGGAGGACGAGCCGAAATTATAAACCGACTGCGAAGCTATCCAGTAACTTTCAGTAGTGCAATAAAAAGCCGGTTGTTCGCAGGCAATTTAGGAAGGCTTGAACATTCTACGTAAAATCTAAGCTGTAGCGTCAGACATAATAGGGGCTTCCTATTACGAGTTTTAATGACATGCTCACTCTTTAAAGACACTTTCTGCTGACGTGACAATTGGTGCGTTGCTGACAAAATAGCGTACCCAAGGGACAAAGGAAGTTACGAACGCATACTATTGGGGCGCATGTTCCTTCACCAGGATCCCTTTGCCGCGTTCTCCTGTTGTGAGCCTCGGTCATAGGGCTACAACTCATACACAGAATCGTTACAGCAGCTATAGAGACACTGTTTGTCGTGAGCATCCGAGTGGGCGCCTATTTGTGTAAGCCGAAACAACAGGCTATGTTTTGTAATGACGCGCGCACGCACGCATCCACACAAACACATAAAAACATTAAGGCGCACGAACAGATGCAGACCCGCACACATAGGCAGGCCGACACAAACACGTGCTGCGTACGCGAGCAGTATACACAGCGTCCCTGCTATCATGCTTCGCGTTTTGTCATGTCATTAAATTTAATAATAAATTGCAATTAGCTATTCTTTAATTACTAATCCTCATGGCGTGCTGTCGATCAAGAATTTGTAGAAAGTTGGAAGTTGCAAGAAACTTAAACGTGGCATGCTTTCAGCCGGGTACTTTTTGGCGCGTTTATTAATTTCCGCCTAAAACAGAAAGCCCTCGAAAAATGAACATTATCACGTGACTAACCGTCCGATCGCATAAAAAAGCAGCGCCCTCAAGTGCTCCGGCTATTTTTGTCTGACAGGTACAAATGACATTGGTGAAGAGAGAGAGAGAGAGAAAGAAAGGGAAGGAAAGACAAGGAGGTTAGCCAGTGTAAATACCGGCTTGCTACCCTGTACTGGGGAAAGGGGTAAAGGGAATGAAAGGTGATAGAAGAAAAAAAAACAATAATAATAAAAAATAAGAAATAAAATAAAATAAATAAATAAAATAAAATAACATTCGCGCAATAACGCGACCTTACGCGCTACAACGTTCAAAGCCGGTCGCACAATTCACAAGTCCTTAAGAACTTCAGCAGAGCCCTTAAGGACTTGAGTGCCGAAGCCCGTCTAGACCAGTGTCCTAAAACTTTTTCCTCTGTGAAGGGGCGATTGTCCAGTTTTTCAAGCGCAGTCGCGAGCGCTTTTCTTGCCACATTGTAGCGGGGACATTCACAGAGGAGGTGCTTGATTGTCTCCTCGCAGTCACAGTTGTTGCAAGCGGGGCTGTCGGCCATTCCAATGCGGAAGGAATAGGCGTTCGTGAATGCCACGCCGAGCCACAGGCGGCACAGAAGTGTTGCTTCCGCTCGTGGTAACCCTGGTGGAAGACGGAGTTGCAGACGTGGATCCAGTCTGTGGAGGCGTGCGTTGCTGAAGTCACTGGTGTTCCACAGAGTCTGCGTAAGCTCGCGTGCGAGGGAACGAAGTTTTGTGGCTGCGTCTGTTCTCGACAGTGGTATCGATACAATAGGGGCACCATCGTGGGCCGATCGGGCAGCGTCATCCGCACTGTGATTTCCCGAAATTCCGCAGTGACCCGGTATCCACTGGTAGATGATGTTGTGCCCCTTGTCGGTAGCGTGATGGTGAAGTAGTCGGATGTCTGCGACTAATTGTGCGTTAGGTCCGTGGTTGAAAGGGGACAGCAGGCACTGGAGAGCTGCCTTCGAGTCACAAAAGATGGACCATGACTGTGATGATTTGGGACCAATAAATTCCAGAGCAGCACGGATAGCTGCGAGTTCTGCAGCCGTCGATGATGTAATGTGAGACGTCTTGAATTGGATGGTGACAGATTTCACGGGAATTACCACTGCTCCGGCTGAACTTTTGGAGGAGACAGAACCGTCCGTGTAAACGTGGGTGCGTTCTCTGTGCTTTTCATGCATGAATGAAAGCACGGTTTATTTGAGGGCGAATGACGACATCTCGGTTTTCTTTTTGATACCGGGAATTACAAGAAGGGCTTGGATTGGATGCAGGCACCACAGAGGTAGAGATGGTCGTGCTGCAGGCGTGAAGTTCGATGGTTAAATTCCATGGCTGGCGGCAATAGTCCTGCTAAACGCTGAACGAGGTCGAGTGGCAGGAAGGGAGGCGAGATGATGCGATGGAAGTCGGGCGAAGTGCCTGATGTGCATCCTTAAAGCGTCTACTTGAATGTACGTATTGATGGGGTGATCATGCGCGATGGCTATTGTTGCTGCCGTTGATGCACACCTGGGAAGGCCAAGACATATTCTCAGAGCTTGAGCTTGCACAGACTGGAGGGCACGGAGGTTGGTCTTACCGGTCCCACTTAGTACAGGTAAGCTATAGCGTAGGAGACCCAAGAAAAGTGCGTTATAGAGCTGGAGCATCGCCCTCACAGATGCACCCCATGACTTTCCCGCGAGAAAACTGAGAATATGGGTTACCATGGCCAGCTTCTTTTTTAGGTAGCAGACATTGGTGAAGGCTGGCACAGGAATATAACGGGTAGGCTGAGGAGCCGGGGGCGACTGTTTTCACAACAAATCCGTGCAGGGGCGGGGCCTCGCCTCGATGACGTATCACCATTTTCTTTTCTTTTTTCCTCTCTGTTTGGCGGCGCGGTAGGTTGTGCCCCTGCTCCGCGGCAGAATCCGCATTGCCGGGCGCCGGGCGCCGACGCGAAGCGGCGGTCGTTGGGGTGTTGCGGAGCGCAGCGTAGCAACACCCCAAATAAAGAAATACTGCTCCAGTCAGGTAGACTGCTCCCTTTTTGATAGTGAGAATGTATTTGGATCATCAAAACAGTGATGCTTTTATTTAAGAATACCATCCATCCCTTAACAGCAGTCATACTTGTGCCTAGTTGTGCCACAGTCAATAGTCACAGTTGTGCCACCAGCCCAGCGTGTTCTCCGCAGCGTTCCAACGCCGCCGGCGTTGGAACGCTGCCAGAGAGGGGAAAAAAAGAAAAGGAAATGGTGATAGGTCATCGAGGTGAGGCCCCGCCCCTGTACGGATTTGTTGTCAAAACAGTGGCACCCGCAGTAGCCGTATAAACGAGAATAACACAGCATCGAACAGCAATTTCGGTGATAAGAACACACCCACTGTTATCAACTTTCTTAAAACCAACAATCGTAGCCAGTTTTAGTTTTAAATTCGTAGGCTTTGAAGAGTTGCTGAAAAGTTAAGATAGGCATGTCCATGTGTTCTGGAACGACTAATACAATTAAATTATATATATAAGAGAAAAAAACATTGCATTTCGCACCAAACCTACTTTACCTCTCCAAAAGAAGAGCTGGAAAGTTTGAGAAATAAAAGTTAGTCTAAGCTGTTTGAAACATCCCCCGAAGAGTCTACAGAGCCAAGAAAAGCTGTTCTATTTAAAAGATACAAAGTTTGATCGCTCAAAGTGTTCGTCTTCAGTTACAGTTGTATTCAATGAACGTGGTCCGGGTGTTATAGCGTTCTGCAAAGAGAATCCTGCATGTTGCTTTCACGAGGAACTGATACATTTACTAGTTTCAGCTTCGCTCTAATTATCCAACATGAACAAAATTATACATGTTTTTCTCAAGCGGTCCAGTTAATATTTATTGTACTTGCGAAACACCCAGCTTGACAAACAGCTGGAATACATATTTGATGTTCTCGCTATAGTTTCTTTAGTGTCATGTACTTTTATAGACGGGAAAATATATTTCTAAAATAGCTTGCTTTATGGCTCAAATACGCTGCCAAGTTACAAAGAGTATGAAAACAAATTGCAAAAATTTATCTAAGGAACAAGAACGCACTCATATTTCACAGCTATAAATTTAGGCTAAAGCAGGCTAATCAAATCGACACGCGCGAATTGAACAGAATGCGGAGACAGACGACGTAGATTTAAAGGATTCATTTCCTATTCTCGCCGATTGTGGGAAGATACGATAAATGCGTAAAAAAATATAGGCTCGCCATTATTTCATTTACTTCCTGCGCTTCAAAAAGGCTAGGCAAGACAGAAAATGAACATGTCAATAGCAAAGAGTCAGCGAACTCGCTTGCAATTTTCAAAATCAGCTATGTTTCCCTCAGACTACATGAAGGCTTCTTATGCCTGAAATGAAATCGAGGGAACCCAGTATCTCTCAAACGGATCTCAAGAAACTCATTATCTTCTGGTCACTCAGCCAGAATACTCGTGCTTTTTTTATAACATCTCTGACTGCCGTCTTGCAATTATTGGATATTGAGCAGGTTCATGTGTTGTTAAGCTCATGTTAGGGCTATTAAACTATGCTCTCTAAAGGGCGGTATTTCGTTACTTTTTGATCTCCTTCCCCAAAGCTGAATCAAATTATAAGTTGCTAATTTCTAAGAGGAAAGGTAGCATTCTTTAAAATACATGCGCCGTGGTTCACCATTGATTTAACCTTGCTAAACTCATGAGACTTCAACAAGACCGTATAAAGTTAAAGACAATTTAAACCACCTTTTCCTATCCCGAGTGCCTTTCTTTATGCCCCCTAACTGAAAGAGCCGGAGCTGAAGCGTAAAAAAATTGAGCAGACTTTCAACTTCATAGCTTAAACTTCAAATATTTTAGGAAACATCTGAAGAGCGTTCGTGAATGTAAATATGTAGATGAGCACATCCTGCCTACAGTCCGGGAGTTCATTCCCTGGACGGTCTCCTAAATGTCAATAATACTTTTTTTTCTTATTTCGTTTTGAACAGCAGAAATACAGCAATGACTCTGACGAAGGCTTTAATGCAGCAGTCTCGAAATTACGGTCTCATGGGCCGTAGCTTGCTTGTAGAGGCCTCTCGACAGTCTCGGGACCGGCGGTGGTCTATGCGATGAGGGTCGGCAAGCAGGCGCGCTATATATCCCGGCAAGGCCTCTGCAGCACCTCCGTCTGCGAGCGGGACTTCACAAAACGTTGTGCTATTGAGCCTCTCCCTCGGAGCCGGCTTTACTGCACTTGCAAGATCACACCATGACGCCACCTCATCCGAAACAGCGCTTACAAATTAAGAGCTTCATGTGACCATCCCGTGAGAAGCACGTGATGCTCCGATTGGACGGCCTCACCCACCCCGTCAGAATAAGCGCTGAACCTTTCTCGACTTCGCACATGCGTGTTGGGCCAAGAAAGGTTTTGCCAGCTTCTTTAACGCGACACTATAGCATATCAATACCTGCATACAGTATGAAGCTCCCTTTTTCAGTCCATAATATGCATGTTACGGTAACAGGGGAGGTCGTCTTAAGGAAGTAGAAAAATCTGTGTCTGTGTACAGCTTGTAGTAGTTCAGACTAAAATATATCACAATTGCTGGTGGCGAATAAATGTCTGAAGTTAAAAAGAACTCGCATGGCAATTAATAAAAGCTGCTCTAGTTGGCGGATACTCGAAAGTTTTTCACTGCCTATGAGCAGGCCCACTTTGAAAATTATGTACCCATTTCCTGTGTTCTGAAATCTCTTTTTCAGCTGCTAATTTTGTGAGGTCACCTGGGCTAAAGCGCTAGTTTCGTAAATTCCTAAAGGTGACGGCATCATAGTTAGTAGACTGCACGTGGAAGTTCAATGGGTCAGCCGAGAGAAAGTTGTTTCTCCTTAATTTAACCTAACGGAAGAAATACATTTCTTTGCACAGTGGGATGGCCCCGAGCCACTACTGTCCAGTTATGAGTGGTCCTCAAAATTGGCCTTTTACTTCGAGTTAACGGGCCGCATGAATAAGCTCTATTTGAAGCCGCATGGAGAGGCACACCTTATTTCATGACCTGTGGAAAGACACAAAAGGCTCCAGGATGAGCTGAAGTGTTTTGAAAAGCCGGTGCAGAATTGAAGTCGGAGCACATCTGTTGCTGTTCACGGATTAGTATGCAGACAAATACCGCATTTACTTTGTTACTTGCGGCATAAATCCTCGGCCATCTACACGCACGATTTTGCGAGCGATCTTCTGGCCTCGAGCTGCAGTAAGGTGTCAGGCAATTTAGTTTCTTTAACTTTCATGCACTCTTGGGATGAGAGATACCTCAGACTTTCGCGTCCCTGTTTTGTGCATCTCTATGTCTTTTTTTTTTTTCAGAAATAAAATGCAGAAATGAAAGCGGTGCCCACGAAAGGAGCGCGGTGGATCGATGCGTGAAGCGCTATACTCAGAGAATTGGGAGCATCCATCGCTTCTGACGACGCACTTTGGCAAACAGCGAAAGTATACTGATCGATTCTGCGCTTTGGTTTCTTTTCAGGGCACCTCAAAGCAAACCAAATGTAAAAATACATGGCATCAAAAAGGAACTGGCAGAAAACGTAACATGAGTGCGAAAACGTTTGAAGAAGGGAGCTTCGGACACTGTCACGATAATATGCAGGCTGGGAAAATGGACACTCGGGAATTGAGAGTGGTTGAAAGGCATTTTTTTTTCGCTCTCCGATTGCTGCACTTTAAATGAGACGGTTGCTTTCTCATTTTAGCTGTTTTGCAGCATAAAGAGACCCACCCCAGGGCGAGTTTAAAACTTCTCTAGCTGCTCTTTTTCTACTTTTTCGTAACAGACACGCTATGAAACTGCTGTAGTGGAAGCGAAGTGAGCATGAGCTACGCTGAAATGGCACGCTTTGTTGCACGAGAAGAGGAAGGCTAAATGGCCTGCAAACTACGCAGCAGAAATATCCACAAGTACAGAGTCAGATTACTTACTAAGATAAATTGTAGTTTTACTGGTCACTTCCTGCTTGATTGCGCTCCATCCTAACAAGTGATGAGTCATTGTTATTAAGACAAACAAAAAATTCTTCCAAAAGTGGCTATGAGAAGTAGGCTAAATATGAAGGGCTAATGCTACAAAATTCTTGCTTCAAAAAAGCCCGATGTTTCGATAACCTTGTGCCTTATTTTTTTGTCTTTGTAACTTTGCCACAAACGACCATTCTAGTCGAAGTGATATTTCTTCGCATATTCGATCAGTAAAATTTTGTAATTGAATCGAATATAAATATTTATAAAAAGCAGTCCTTCAAATATCTAATGGAAAATGGAAAATTGTCAAATAAAAAAGAAACTGCAATGAAAGGTTTGGTGGTGTCCGATAACATAGCGCTTCTTTGGGTTAGCTGATACATCTTTAAAAACTGGATGTACGGTCAACTGAGAAGCTTTTCAATTAGGATAGGAGTACGCTCAAATGAGTACATGAATATGCTCCTTAGCTAGAACGTGTTTTTTGTATCACTACGCCATTGTATTGTGTGTCACTGGTGATTTATGTCACTTTCAATATTTCTTGCTGTGTAATAACATATGAGCTTAGAGAGGTGCCCGAGACCACGTCATATTGATATGCTCCATTTAGACCCAGTTTCCTGGAGAGTTGTCGCCCGACATAAAAAAGAAATTGAAATTTACGTATTCAATATTTTTGGAAATATTGAGAAATAACCTTAAAACTACAAATAAATTTATTTAACCAAGACAATGCGAGTCAAGCTATTAAGTATATTGGGAGGCTTGCGTGGCCTTTTTCGAATGAAAAGTTGACAAATCAAATGATACGTGTATCGAGCGTAATGCACACAGTGGTCACGACAAGAAGAAGCGTTTATTGATGACACGGGAACGCATATATAGCCGCGCTTGCGCACAGCGTTGCTCTCTCTGTTCGCACAGTGTTGCTGCCTTGGCTTGCCGTTGCATCCTCCTTTCTTTGAAGAATGAAAACACTGAAAACACTGATAGCACTGAAAGCACGGAAAGCACTCAACATCTATGCGTAGCAGTCGACACTCCTAGGCTGTTTCAGTCTGCTGGAACCCGTGCGTGTAGGCCAGGCGGTCTGGGGTCTTCGTGGTCTGGTAGATCGTCGCAGTGAGTCTGCAATGTTGGGCACGCCTGGTGTGCCTGCTGGTGGTACGGTCCTTGTGTGGCCTGCGGAGGTTCTTGCCAGCTGCTGTGGGACTGCGCTCGGAGATGAATCGGGGGCGTCGTCGCAGTCGTCCGCCTGGTAATGGATGGTTCGATAGAACGCTTCTGGTGTTTTGCGAAGGTGCTGTCTATTTCGATGGAAAATTCGGCCATCCTCCATCACAACGGTGTACGATCTCGGGGCCACGAGATCTTGGACTTACGCTTTGATATCCCATCTACCATTTCGGAGGATTCGGGCGACGTCTTCCTTCTGTAGTGGAGCTAGTGGTCTTCCTGCGGTCCTTGCTTGAACTTGTTTTTGAACGAGACCTGAGGATGACGCTGAAAAATCTTGAAGTAGCGTTCTTAGACTTCGTTCCATAAGCAGTTCCGGTGGTGAACGGCCATCTTCGAGAGGACACACCCTGTAGTTGAGAATATCGAAATAGAAGTCCTCATTTTTGGTCTCAGTTTTGCCCAGAAGCCGCTTGACCACTTGTATGCCCTTCTCGGCGAGTCCATTGGACCTGGGAAAACGTGGACTTGAAATCGTATGCACAAAGTGATAACGAGCCGCAAAATCTTTAAACTCTTTTGACGCAAACTGCGGGCCGCCACCACTGCAAACTTCTAGTTGTATTCCATGCCTTGCAAAGATCTGACGTAGTTTATAAATGACACTTGTTGCAGAGGTCTCCTTCAGGTGCTCGACTTCTGGAAAATTAGAGTAGGCGCAGGATGCTCCTCGTGGGGTACGGCTGCTGCTTAGTTCCGAGCCTTTTGAATAGCGAACGCGGCAACAAGTTAGCCTGCACTCCCGTATCGACCTTCAGCTGCACATCAGTTCCCTCAATGTTCATTGTTACAATCCAGTCGCGACTTTCGGGGCCATGCTTACTTTCCGTCGTGCTGATCTCCAGAACGTCGAAGTCACTGTCACTCTCCGCTCCTTCGCCAACGTCATCAACGGCTGCTCGCTTGCTTGTACAGCAGGCGGCGAAGTGATTAGGCTTCGTGCGCTTGTTGCATGTTTTGCCGAACTCCGGACACTTCCTTGGCGCGTGCGAGAAGTTGCAGTACCGGCATTTTTGGCGTCCGCGTTTAGCTTGCGTTCGTGAAACAGGTTCAATCTTGTTTTCCTCCATCCACGCCCTATTTTTCTATTCGGCAAGTTCCTCAGCTTTGCAGCATTCCACTGCTGTGACCAGCGTCAGGTCTTTCTTTCGAAGAAGTTTTTCTCGCAGGGAAGTGCTGCAAATGCCATACACGATTTGGTCCTGCAGCATAGAATTTCGCAAATCCCCGAAGTTGCACGTTCTTGCTTTTAGTTGCAGATTCCGAAAGAACTGTTCAAATGGCTCTCCATGTGCCTGACGACGCGAGCGGAACACATAGCGTTCGTAAGTCTCATTACATTTAGGCAAGTAGTTTTTTTCAAACGCTTTAACCAACGCGTCGTAGTCATTAGCTTCCTCCGGTGATAGGTTCAGGGTATTAAACACGTCAATAGCTTCTTGACCCGCAACATGCAAAAAAATTGCAGCTTTCTGCTCCCTATTTCGTGGCTTCGTGGGCTCCGTTGCTATCAGGTACAGCTCGATGCGTTGCTTTAATGTCTGCCAGGACGCCGCTGCGTTGTCGCCCACATCCATTGGCTCAGGCGGGAGTAGGTCGGCCCGTGAGCGAGCTACACTTCTGACACCATGTATCGAGCGTAATGCACACAGTGGTCACGACAAGAAGAAGCGTTTATTGATGACACGGGTACGCATATATATCCGCGCTTGCGCACAGCGTTGCTCTCTTTGTTCGCACAGTGTTGCTGCCTTGGCTGGCCGTTGCAAAACGCTCAGTACACCCCGCGCTCCCTCAACTTGATCCACCAGTGAAATTCATGTAGCTCTATAAAGGAACATACGTAGCTAATATGTAAACGGAACCTTTTCAAACGTATAAAAAATAAAAATAACGTTAAAGATTAACAAATGACCTTTTCCTTGGTTTTGTGAGTGTTTAAAAAATATAATATCGGAAAACTAAAATAATCTTCAAATTCTACGTGATGTTAAGGCTTTTATACTGCGGATACTACGTAAGGTGCAATTTATGGCATTTTCACGAGTACCTGGGTTGTAAAGATGGGGAGCTGCAAAGTTGTTTGAGCTTCTCATACTTTTGTCATTGAATCGCTATCACTACAACCTCCAGAGTATGGAGACGTAACAATGAACTGTGTGACAAAATCTGAATGTTTTCTTTTCAATTTTGCAAAAGTTATTTTCACCACAAAACACATTTGTTCTGATTTGTTGGAGGCAACAGCTCGTAGTAGGTTAGCACGATAAATAACAATAAGTCCGGGAAAACACATCTTTTGTATTTTGTGCTTCCTATGAATGCTTGCTGCAGAAAATGTGTGAAGCGTTGCCTCCTCCGTAAGCTTTCAAATTCCACTGCTTTGTTGATAGCTACTCAACTTCATTCGTCCAGTATTTCAGACGCATAAAACGGGCTAAAAGGTGACAAAGCTCGGAGATGGTTTCCAAGAAGCAGCTTCCTTATTCTGTTTACATATATTTTTATGTCATAATTATTTAAGTTATATCTCCCAAATGCAGTGGGAACAGCATGAAGAAAAAGTTGCGATAACATAGTGAGAGGTTATAAAGGTAGTGTCTAGTTAAAAAAATGGCTGTGGCTTAACTCAGTTATGCCTGGGTGTGCGTAGAGAGAAGTACGGTTATTGTTATTGTTTAGCTTGGTGTTTCATTCCGTCGTTGATCCGCGGCTCTGGCACGAGATGCCGAACTAGACGACGAACCATCCTCATCTGAATGCACTCGCCTGGCCGCTTCGTACTTACGATGCTTCTCGAGGCGTGCGGTTCGTTCTTCCTCCGTCTCCTCGGCTTGCTGCCTCCTCTTGGATTCGTTCCGACGACGATGCCTAGCTTCTTTCAGTCTCTCCGACTCACTTTCCATATCCACAGACGAATGCCACCGAGCCGCCCCTTCTATATATACGATGCAACGCCGGCTCCTCCGGCGATGCAACGCCGACACTTGCTAGGCAACGGCTTAGCTCACGGTTTCACCGGCTCCTCCTCTGACGTCACGCCAGATGGCGCGGCGAGCGGCGCCGCCAACTGCGGTGGTTGCTAGGCAACGGCTCAGCTCGCGGTGCGGCCACCGACCACCGCGAAAGGGCGAGAATGCGGCCAATGTAGCTGTCGCTACAAAAGGTTGATATGCTTACTACGTTGCTATGCTTAAACAGCATTTCTGTCTTATCAATGTATCTCCCCTTATTTTGGCACCTCCGCTTTGCACTCTACACAGTTTTAACTCAATTGGCTAGGCTAACAAATCGGCCCCCATCCCGGAAACTCATCAGGCTACGCGCAACAGTTCCGTCTAAATTCGGACACACAGTAAAATGACACCTTTACTTTGTTCCACTGCAGTTAGGCTTTTGTATACAAACGTATAACCGGTGAGTTTTACTAAGCCGCACTGTTTCCGCTCTCGATATTGTGCGCTTGAGAAACTGGCTTTCTCTAAGTGAACTCTTGATAACCAAACATTTCCCATAAGTCGTCTCTTTCTCTCTCTCCCTCTAAGCGTTCTCCAAACCAGATATACGGGTAAGAGTTACTGCTCTTCAAACAGTTTTTTAAGCCAAGGAAATATATTTCGTTAACATTGCGTGCTCCAAGAACGTATCACCATAGATCATAGATAAAAATTGTGAATTGACCCCGTAGAGTGCAAAACAACTAAAAATAAACATAGAGACTGGAAACGGAAGCCCGACTTGGTTCGTGCTACATAAAATTCTAAAACAAAAACTGAAAAATATGTTTTAGAAGGTTACCGCTTCGCATCGCTGCGTTCCTACTTGCCGTGCTACGCTTCGCCTAGCAGAGCACTATCCTACGGGAGCTTGTTCATGCGCAACGACGGGATAGTATATAGGTGCTCAATACCGAGGTTGGAACCAAGGCCTACAGAGCACAACCGTCACGCTGCACTGATCCCGAGATCCCAACGTACGACTGTTGCAGCTCCAGCTTCTGCGATGTGATGCATTAGGCATCCATCTTCATAAGAATCTACATTCATGTTTGTATTTTTGTTCTGACTGCCTGTTCAAGTGCAATGTTTGGACTGTATTCGGCGTCTCAGTTCAACGTACAGGATATATTTACTGGATGCGCGAGGTGCTTCAGAACACAATGACGACTACACAAATAGCAACGAGGTTTCAGACAAGAATCAAAACGTTTGTTCCAAATTTTTTTACAGTGTTTCTTTCACGGCGCATTTTCTGGAAACGTGAAATTTGCAACCATCTCCAGCCTCACGTATTGACTGATTTCAGCTTCCATAACGTCACCATATTCATGCTACAATCGGAAAGTGCGGGTCCGTATCTTAATGAGATTTAAGAATTGTGTGGCTGTACAGCAGCGTACAGCCCATGCTCAGCAGCGTAGCCGGTTTATATCGGAAACTGGGATGGGTGGAGCGTGATGTGACCTTAGCGGGAGAGATAGGGCAGGTGCTTCCGAATGTTTTCTTGCTTGCAAGCATCATTAGGACCCGTGTACATGTGCACACACGAACGCATATTGAGATAAAAAGAACATACATGTGTGCGATTGGATGATCGGATGCATCGCTATTAAGGTTGACCTATAGTTTGATTCCCAGAGGCCACATGGAAACTTAAGCTAGAGATATTTGTTTGTTCAGAAATCCTACCGCACGTCTCTCAAGTGCACTTCTAATGTACTTGCTATAGTCCGTTTCTTTCGTTTTTAACTAAATATAAGGGCTAAATTATTTCATCTAAAATAATTATCGTGCACAAATTTCCAGTCAGAGCTAGCGCTACTAATTTTGAGTGATGTATAAGTTAAATCTAGGGAAAGCAATCTTAAGTTTTTTGCCCACCATAATTTTTGGGCATCTGTATATAATTAAAGAATGCGTATCCACATACTAGACGTATAAAAAAATACAGTTTCTTACACCTAAAAGCCGGCGTTACAAACCGTATAGCGCCCCGCTGAAGTAACTATATAGAACGCGCATCGCGTAATTCACTTGCACATACACTTTTCGTTGTAAAATAGAATAAGTGCTTGTGGTAATGTTCTGGATCGCATTTCGAATAGTGTTTGAAACCACGAATAAGTTTTCATTTGCGCAGTATTTTATCCCTGTTATTTTTCTCAAAGTTCTACAAATCTGTCGTGGTTGATGGAAGGTTGTGTTTGCTGTGATTTTATATATGAACGATAATATTTTTAGGTAACTTAACGGCCAGCATACAAAAACTCTTTCTTACGGCGTTAAGTACACATGATCTTCGCATTCTTGATATTCTAAAAATTACGTTTTGGCGGCTTAAGAAAAAAGATGCAGTTTCGCCCGATAGGCGAAGCATCGATTGCGATAGCAAACTAGTGGACAGCTATACAAAGTAAGGATAGTAGTTTCGTCGGCGGTATAAACTAGTAAACATTAAAACATAAGCACAAAAGCAAACATGAATGCCTCTCACTCGATGACCGCAGAAACTGGCTGTCAAAACGCTGGAGTGAGTCAGCGCGGCAGCCGCAGCGAGCGAAGCCGGCGCTCAGTCAACGCGATCTTAGCCGCGTAAGCACAGGGAGGACGGACTCTGCCCCACCGCAGTTGGCTTTCAAGATACAGCCGCGCGGGCGGACTCTCGTCCCACAGCAGGCGCCCCTCCCCCCGGAGCCTTCCATCCCGGTGGGGCCACGCGGCGTCAGTAAAGCGCGGCCCCTCCACTTCCCTACCCTCCCTGCAGAGTGTTGTGCGTGACTGGAAAACTGCGCGCTTCCTTCCCGCTTCCCTCCCTAGTGTGCACGAGCCACGATTGCCGGCTCATTGTCGCATGCTTTCACACGCACCTACAGCGTACGACGCGCGGCGACAATTTTATCGCCCGTGGACTTTATACGGAACCTCACGGCGACAACGACGGCGACAGCAGAAATTCGCCCAGAGTGTCCATATAATTGCTATCGCAATAAAAGAGAATACCTAGTATTAATCTCCCAATTAATCTGCCTCAGGCGTCCCAGAGCCTGTTCGTTGCACAGACTATCATATGATCCACAGTAACTGCGAATGTTGCGAATGACTAATCTTTAATATTTCTTTCTTTTCTTTATTGCTTCGTACAGCGGGATGCCAGAGCATTAGAGTATAGCGGCCAGCATCTTTTAAATAAAGTAACGTGCCGTTGCCTGTGAGTGGTTTCATGAGCCTTCACTACACTATTGATATAGACCAGTCTGCGAACCTAATTATTCTTTTAAACTTATGTTGCCACGAAACGTTACTTTCGGAGAAGACTTTCTGCCAAATTATTAGCATTTCACAACACTCGCAGTCATTCCCTTTAGTCAGTGCCCCAGAAAATTAGTTTGTACGTTCTCTTTACACTTATATACTTTCAGTCAAATTATGTGACAGTCGGCGCCTAGTTTCATTCTCTACTTAACGGGTTGAGAGGGTAAACTGATGTGTACAGGGACAAGGAATTTTAATATAAGTCCTCCTACGGTAAGCTGTCGGACCATAAAACTGCGCGTATTTCTAATTCTGTAGTTCGCGAGTATGAAGCCAGATATGGAAGCAGCTAATTGGCACTTGTTTTATGAATTTTATATCATTTTGAGTAGCAAGGTGCGGTGCGATTTTTTACTCCGGGACAAACTTTCTTGGTATCGCGTTACTTTTGAAGCGCGTATGGTTAAATTCTCTTGGCGTTTAAGACTCTCAATCTAAAGATAAACGAAGTTTGCCTTTACCCAAACTGGTTCAAATGCTAGTACGCTTATAGTATATTCAATATGCGAACTGACTATGAACGCAACACTAAATTCTCAGAAGATAAAATAAATCAAAATGGCGTTCACATAGAGTATCTCACTGAAGATGCAACATAAGAATATATAAACTAACTTTTACACATCACAGAGCAGAGCAGTAAAGAACATCACGAGCAGAAATTAAATTGAAAAGTAATTAAACGCGACATTCCTAAGACCCTAAAAGCAACGATCGCCGATTATTTTAGAAAAATGGGATGGTTGGATACTGTGTGAATAAGCTTTCACCAAAGAATTTTTCACGAAAAAAAAATTTTGTTCACGTAAGCGCTCTGTCAAGTTGTCGCGGGGAAACAAATGTAGGTTGGATGTAAATTTTTAAAGCTGAAGTATGAAACTAGGCACAATGACAAATCTTATCCTAGAATATTCTACTTGCGTGGTTACTTCATGGGACGTCATAGGTGAACACATTTATGAAATTTCCGCGTTTGATCGGGTAAATAAAAAAAGCACAAAATTATGCATATATAGAAAAAGGTTGCATAAACATTCGTAATGTTTTAGCGACAATAATTTGTTACCGCTTTTTCCAGCAGGGATAGTTTCTGATAAAAATAGTGTTAGACAACCAAATTAAGTCTTTTTCCAGAATTTTACTCACGAAGTTACCAAAAAGCCACGTTTTGACGATGTGCAGAGTTTAGTTAAGCGTTAAGGCCCTCAAGATAAAAATGCGTGATAGCTCATCATTCGCACCAACCTATCAGCTTGTGATCTAGAAATATTCTTGTAAGTTTTGTTTGAGGCGAGAAAAAAAAATTGGAAATTCCCAAGTAATCTCACTATTAGGTACTATTGAACTGTGTCTTCACTGCAAAACGGGTGCGGGCTAAACACGTGACTTGCCGTGCTTATGAACGCTTTGGGTATAAAATATGGGCACATTATTTTTTTATCCGTGGTAAATGCCAGTGAAGTATACGATTACGCCGATTGAATGTCGATGCTCCCGCAACTACGCTTTACGATAATACATTAGTGCGATGAAAATAAACCATGACTGCTTCGAGGTCGTCATCAGGACGGGATAGTTTTCACATAGGAGACAATGTGTACAACGCAGATTTATTGTTTTGTAAGTGCTACAGATCAGCAGATTATGCAAGAACCTGCATAATCCCGCGCCAAGCGTGGCGTAGAAGACAAATGCCGAGAAATTTCCAATTTGCATGCTATAGCCAGGTGTGAGTGTCCGTGGGCCTTGTCAACCGCCGTTTTCGTTGTGGTGTGAGCAACGGAGAAGAAATGACCGATTATTATTTCTCCGCGTAGGAAAGAAGGAGGTTAAGTTAGCCGCAATATGTCACTGCAAGAATCTCACATCTATGCCGTGTTCGCCTATACCTGACCGCCCCAATCCTCCAAAATCGGAACTGGCGAACTGCCGAACATGAACCATTTACGATCTATTTATACTGTTGCCAAGTTATGTCAAAGTTCGCTTGACAAATAGGCACAGTACATATGCGTGCCTAAAAAATACCCGGCGGCGCATACGTGCTCTGCAGTGAAGACACAGTTCGGGAGTGCCGGCCGGAGGGGTTGGTTGTGGACTTGTGGAATTTTTGTTCTCGCCTCAAATGAAATTTAGTGCAATAAGGTTTCTACATCACAAGCTGGAAAGCTGGCCTGTACAGTGAGTTACCTCACGTATTTTTATCTGCAGGCCCTTAATGCTTCATTTAAATATGAACAACGTCTGAAAGTGACTTTTTGGCAACTTCGAAAGTAATTTTCTGATACAGCACTTAATTTCATAGTCGAACAATATTTTTAGCATCAACGATAGTATAGGGAAAAACATTTTCAAGATAATGCCACGGAAAGGTCAACGATGTTTATGCAAAACATTTCTGAGAACGCACGATATTTTGCTTTTTTACTGAGCCAATTAAACGCGGAAAATTCATAAATGTGTTCACCTATGACATCATATAAAAGAGCCATGCCAGTATAATATTGTAAAATAAAATTTGTCCTTGTGCGTAGTTTCACACTTGATTAAAAAAACATTTACATCGAACCAACTTTTGCGTCTTCGCGAAAACTTCAAAGAGCGCTTAAGTCACCATTTTTTTTCGACAGAAATACTTCGGTGAAAGCTTATTGAAACAATCACTAACTAGCGCTTTTTTCCCAAGAGAATCGGCGATGGTCACTTTTGGGTTCTGGGTCGTTTAGCGTGGAATGACCCATAGCAGAGAGATTGCGGGAACGTTCCAGATCTTTCTATAGGACCACTGGTTAAGAGCGGGGATACAAGGAAGTGCGGTTCTTCTCTCATCTCGATGGCTTCCTGTTGCGGTATAGTGAAGAGCGACTTTCCACCAAGACGTGACAACCGAAAGAGATCGCTAGACTGTCTACTATTCTATGCACTTCGAAAAAGGAATGCGAACACCAGTACGGCAAAGAGCATGATCATTCTTTCTTGCGCCTGAAGTATTGTCTGTGCTGTGTTCGGCGTCATCGCGTAAAAAAATGTTCATAATCATTACATCTTTTTCAACAGGACAAGAACACCAGTCCTAATAAAGCAAGACCAAAGAGCACGGGTGCGAGCAGAGCTGTAGCGCATACTGTAGCGTATATGCCTTACTGTTACCCGTCGGTAGTGAAAGAAGGGACATGGTTGTGCAAAAACAAGCAAGTTTGATTTGCCTCATTTTATGAAACGACAATTACAATGAGACTGGTACAAACCGGACAAACATTCTCCTCGGCTGTTAATAATAGTTGTCTCGCTTCTTACCGCGCGATAACCTTCATAGCATTACGCGCGAAGACTTAAAAATTGGGTTCCTCGTAGTGCATGAGCTAAGTAAGTAATAATGGAATCCCGGACTGCAACCGCAGCTCTAGACATGCCGAGTGCTGCCTCACTAATTTCTTCGAATTTCTAAGTGTTAAGGACACGATCTACATTGCCGGTATTAAAGTCAAAATCATACGGTACCTAAACTGTCCTCTCTAAAGGTCTTCTCTAGCCCTTCGTAGACACTAAACAAAAAGTGCGCATCGAATGCAAATAATGCACACCAAGAGACGCCGTTGCTGTTGCTCTTCGGTTTCCTTTGGTACAAGACGCTGCGTACCAGTCATCCACACATAATCATCAACCACACCAAACAAAACCGTCCTCAACCATGCTCGTCATCATTAGCGTCGACACGGTGTCAGTGCCAGCTCACAAAGCAAAGACGATTAGGATGAGGGATGACGGCAGCAGTTGGCCAGAGGAGGTAAGATGGGATGTGTGGATAGCTTTGTTCAGCTCTTCTTGCGTTCTTTGGCATTTCTCGTCGCATTGTCTCCAAGTCTCCTGCGGTCCCCTCGTTGCTTTTGTGTTCACTCCCATGTGACTCGTTCCGAACGACTGCTACGTCATCCTGCTCATTTGCCACTCGTGGCAGCGGCGTTCTTGCGCCTGCTCGGCCTTCTGTTAACAGCCGAAGTGCGACCATTAGCTGGAAGTTCCTTCCTTGCGTACTAGTTGCTTCATTGCTTCATCAGCATTAGCTTTTCAGGCGCCAACATTAAAATTAAGACTATACTTTAAATATGAATTAAAGGTCCGTCTTTACGTTCGAGAGGAGAACACCGCGAAGAGGAGCCATGCCTCGTGTGTTTGTCCCCTAGTTTCTGCGGATAGGCCTACCATCATGAAGCACTACCAACTCGCCCAAACCAGTGCCCTACTGAGGAAAAAAAAAGATCCTTGGTAAAACTGAGTACATTTGCGCTATGGTTCATTGCCAAAAGTTTCAACGAAAAATCATACCTCTGCATTATTGCTTACTTCTAGAGTAGTCAGATAGCTGGAAACAAAATTTACACAGTTCTTAAATGAAAGTAGCGATGTGCCGTACTGCTCTGTGAATATGACTGCCATCACCATTCCGTCCTAGACAAGCAAATTACATCGCCTTAATCCTCATGATATCGCTGCGTGTACGTTTCATAGATGTGGTTGTTTGCATTTCAGCGTAAGTTTGTGAACGGTGTCGTGCATATATATATATTATATATACGTATATATATATATATATATATATATATATATATATATATATATATATATTACAGGAGCATAAATTAGTGACCTTCGTGGAGCCTCAACACAAATAATACACCTCTACAGTATATGCGTTGGATCTGTATAAATTTTTCGACCTGTAGAAATTCACTGCTGACGAAAGAGTAAGTTACTCATTCACTTTCTTACCGTAGACAAAGAAAGGGACGAGTCCCTTGACGCCTAGCGTTGTCAACAAGCACAGCCATTCCTACGTACAGAATAGTCACGCCTCAGAACACGAATCTGAAGAAGACTTTGTTAAGCTTAAAGAAACCCTTCAAGAAAGCATCGACTGCTATGAACGCGCACAGAAAAAGATACTGGGCTCGCCCTTTGCCAGCATTCATGAACATAGGGTGTCAACGCGCATAGATGAAATTTTGTCCCTACACACAATGATCTAATAAGAAATTCAAAGCGAGTTACAAGCATAACTTGGTCATCTCATTTGATGAAAACTTCATGCATGCGCTAGCGTTGCCTTTGTGCATGAACTTTATCCTCCTGAAACATTAGCCTGTTTACATGAAGGTGCTACAAGAACAAATAAACAAAGGCCCATTTAGTCTCATAATCCCTGCGATGTGGAACTAAAGCTGGATTGAAAGGAAGAATAAGAATGGTTGACCCAACGTTCTGGCATTCTTGTTCCTGCCACAATATAATTTGTACTAGTTTGGGCGCTTATGTACGCTGCGAGTGTAGTCATATTTACTGGAGCTGCTGAAGTTAACTTATTTATGGTTTGCTTTCACAACCCAACCGCGATTCCAAGACACTACATCTGTTTCTCAATCGCGATGTGGTCAGTTTAGCTAACTCGCAACCCATGACATGCAACAAAAGCTCATAAGCAAATGCATTGTGTGGCAAAGCTCGAGTACTGGCATCGACCTACTCGCACAGCAGTCATCAAACAAGCCGTTATGTATGTGAAATATAAAAGAGAAAGGGAGAAAATGACGTTATTCTTTTGCAACAATTCGTAAGACAATTTATCACCCTCTGGACAGTCTTGCGTCGAGTAGGAAAGCACCACATCGTGACCACAGGGTTTCATACGTGATCACCACTGTCATAACAAGGTTACGGGTGATGCATGCAATAAAATTACGCCAGCTTCTGCTGTACCTGAGTGCAATTCGCAATGTTTTAGCGCTATTCATAATCGAGGGGGGGAAAAGCAGGTGCCACACCTTTGCTTACTTCCCTTCGCTTTGTCTGCCCCACTTCTGAACCCTTCGGTTTTCATTTTTTTTTTTACTATAAGAACACTCGAGCTGTTTTCTGAATGCGCGCGTGATCAACGTGCTAAAATTACTTGCGATATCGGTGAGTTTGATAAAGTTACAGCGAAGCGCTTTCCAAGCTTTCTGTTATCTTGAGAAGCTCACACGGCACGCTGGGATTCGGTAATGTATGGTCTTGCAACTGTCATTAAGCTCACGATAATGTTTAAGCTTCCCAAACAGCTCCCATTCTCTCTTCATTCCTTCCCCTCCGAAAAAGAAACAATTGAAAAAAGGTGACTCAGGGAGAGAATATAAAGTAAAGGCTGTGTAATAAAGTAAATGAATTCTCCATAGTCATTCGCTGTAGTTTGCCAGTAGAAATTCTTGTCTGATCATCTTGAAGATTTTGTAGCGTTAACGTTTACTGTGACCTCAGTTAAGAGCTCGAAACTGATTTCGCGTTGTCATTCCGTCCGGTCGTCCCGTTACGCCATCCAAATGTCTTGTCATCGTCGTCATGGAGGTCACAGCGTCGCCCTCAAGTTGATCGTTGCTACATGGCTAAGAAAACTTA
This sequence comes from Dermacentor silvarum, assembly GCF_013339745.2. NCBI lineage: Eukaryota > Metazoa > Arthropoda > Arachnida > Ixodida > Ixodidae > Dermacentor > Dermacentor silvarum. The sequence goes on from NC_051157.2 coordinate 58,209,822, forward strand.
AGCTTTGCACACCGCCACCACTAGGAATAGCACTGATGTGTTTTACAGTTTTGAAGAGGACGCGCTTACCAATCAAATATCGCGAAACGTTTGCGCTTAGAAATTTGTTCAATGTTTCGTGCACCATGTAGACTGTGAGCTGGTGACGTCTGTGCATCAATTTTGTATTGCACAGCAAGCAACGCTACAGCGGGTAAAGGCAAAGTTTTGTCGATCAGAACGAAGTTCTTTTTGAGATGATGGTACGCTCGACTTTTCTTTTTTTCTTGCTGCGTTCTTTCCGATCAATATTTCTTGAAGCCCGTGCAGGGTAAGAAATTGGTATCTTATCTGGTCAACATCCCAGACTTTCATCTCGTTTTATCTAAAACGTTTCTTTTCTTTAACGTTCAGTGCATGTCACACTAAGCTTTTCTTTATTTACAGTAATAACTAAAGAATGTGAGTTACGTGCTCTCATTCTTCAGTACAGCGTTTGCCGTGGCTTTTACGGCATAGTTATTGCTGAGGCGAGAGCGCCCTATCCACCTAAACACTGTTTCTGTCTTCACTGGTTACACTGTTTGCTTATTCAGAACAGCTCATTTTAGCCAACAAATATTTCGGAATGCTTACAAGGTATGTCGACGAATGCCAATGAGCATCGAGAGCGTTCCAGCCCCTAAAGTTAGCAAAGTTCGACGAACTTCTTCGCAATCCTTTCATTCGCCCTGTTCTGTAAACGCCTCCCCACAGTTCTTCTTTCCAGCTTAAGTTGGTTTCGATGACGCAAGTTCTCTCACACACCAACTTGGATTACCGAGAAACCACACGGTGATAGATCACCCTGAATGCAAAACATGACGTAAAATCCGTGCTGGCTTTCTGCCAATCTTAGACAAGGTGGTGCGATGGTATTGCAGAAGACGATACAAATATCTGCGCAAACGTAAATGCGAAAGAGGGGTGTGGAAGTTTGTATGGAGAAGTTGAAAATGAATATTATGTAAGCGCGAAAAAATTGCTCAGACAAAAGTTTCACACCGTGTTGCATGTCTCAAATTTCGGCATGACATCACCGAGAAACACAATGGTGATGGATCTCCTGAATTCAAAACATGAGGTCAAATCCGCGCAGCCTTTCTGCCACTTTTAGACAAGATGGTGCGATTGCGTTGCAGAAGACGATAGAAACATATGCGCACAGGTATATATGAAAGAAGGACGTGGGAAGTTCGTATAGTGAAGCTGAAAATTTCTTTAAAGTAAGCGGGAAAAAATGACTCACACAAAAGTTTCATACCGTGTTGCGCGTCCCAAATTTCGGCATGTTTAAGATAACATGCATCCAAATACTTAAAGCGATATGAACAGAATGTTGAGACCACAGAGACAAAACATCTCATGCATGATAAGAAGAGCGGCACGTTAGCATTTTAGTATTATTTTTCCGAACACACCATTGCTCTTTTGAACAACGTTTGACAAAAGCACCTCGCGACCTGAAGTGCAACTTACGCTAGGATACTCCTGACTTGGATAGTTATGTTCGACAGAATTCCATCAAAAGTATTGATAACGCTTAAATGTGAGGAGTTTCCCGTTGAAATTATATTTTAGTGCACCCTGCCTAGGCGTGAGTGTGCTTAAAATGTACAATCTCCAACGCTCGATGAAATCTTGTCAGGCGAGGGTGGTACATGGCAAAATAAAAGAAGCACGCGCCTAAGGTTGAAAAAAAAACACGTAATTGACGTATCGGGGTCTCTACGAACCTGTTGTTCACTAAGAAGAGTTTATTGTGAAGAAGAGGCTGTTTTATTTGGGTAAGTGGGTGAGGAAAAGACATTGGAACTTTGCATGCGAAGCTCTATTGTTGTAAAAGCCCCTATCTGCCAATATTCATTCACGCATACGCACTCACATATTCGTATTCCTTGTTATCAACAAAGTGTGTTGGGAAGACCACGCACACGATCTGCAAAGACGTGGGCACCTGTGCACTCTGCAAAATGTGTTACGGCAGGCCCATTATACCGTAAACCGCGCCTGTAAGAGTCGCTCCTGCAGCTGTAAGTGTAGGAAGAACTGCTGCAACGGACAGTGCAACTAATGTTTACAGTATATTCAGCACAGAACTGCCTAATTGCACGGAGCAAGACGCCAACATTGGAAAGAACACATCCAGCTACTTTGTATCATATATGATTCTAAAATTACTCAACCAGACATTTCACCTTGCCATGATATGACATTCACGAGCAGTGGGCCTAATGCGGAGCTTGAGTTCCCTCAACTTTACTGCACTTTGTTTTCTGTTTATAGTATATTGTGTTACTGCACCTGTTTTCGCATATAATATGTAGTGTCGGGTGCTAAGTTCAGTGCGAGAATTCATGCATATGGGTTCCTACACCAAGAAGGTAAAAAAAGAAGTGGTATTGTTAGCACGTCGTACATCTCCATTTTGTCTACATGAATGCAACCCTGGAGGTGTCTCAGCACTGGGGTACTCGCATGTCGTGCAATGAAGACAAAGCATAAATCGAAATTTTTTTTCTTGCTTAAAGTATGATGCCCCAACGTGATGTCAAAGTTCACATTAAAATTGCATACACAACAATTGTGCTACCGAGAGTGCTCAGTAAGACTTTCAGGTTTTATTTTTGTAATTTTTTTTTTCTGTGAAGCACCAAAGAGCCTTAAATAAACGATTTGACAGTAAAAATTGCTCTTGCGGTATCATCTGCGCCAAAATTGAGTGCCCTCAAAATTTTACAGCAATCTAAGCGCGCCATCCACAAACCTCCATATAAAGCTGATGGTTGCAAAGGCCTTACTCGCGACGCCGCCACCCTTCTGTATCGCATTAAAACACTCCGTCTACAAACATGCTTGCTATTTAAGCCTGAACAATCCGCCTATCCACTTTACGCATTACGTAGTTAGATCGGTTATGTAGAACACTTCATCTGGTTATGCCCGCAGTTTGACGCGGAAAGAAAGGCGTTGCTTCACAACCTGCAGAAGAAAGGTTTTGCTCAGTGTTCGAGGTTTCCCTGATGGGCCCGCAGTATTCAGGAAGAGGGTTCTACAACTGTTGATTGCCTTTCTTAGAGAAACAAAGTTGGTCAACGTTTTAGCTCGTTATTGATGTCAATGCCTGCGCGCGAGGCTTCATCGGTGTCGGTTTCTTCAGATGCGAAACAATCAATGACGTCCTCCAAGGCTTCAGCGTAGGCGGTGGCATGCCGTGAAAAAGGTGTCGATGCTCAATGGTAATATTTGTGAGCAATATCTCAACTGGTAAAATGCGTGAGCAATAATAGCAATGGTCATCACCGGTAGTACTAGTCAAGAAGAAGGATGGCAGGCTTCGCTTTTGTGTTGATTACCGAAAGCTCAACGTCACCAAAGAAGACGTTTACCCGCTGCCGCGCATGGATGACTCTCTTGACCATGTGCGGCGAGCTAAGTACTTTTCATCCCTTTATTTAGAAAGCGGCTATTGGCAGAATGAGGTCGATGAGCGGGGATGTGAAAAAACTGCCTTTGTCACTCCGGACGGTCTTTACGAGTTCCGGGTGCTTCCGTTCGGTCTCTGCTCTCCTCCAGCAATTTTCCAATGGATGATGGACAATGTGCTGGTCGACCTGAAGTGGTAAAGCTGCCTCGTCTACCTAGATGATGTGGTCGTTCTTTCAGCCAGTCTTTCTGAACAACTTATCCAATTGTGCCAAGTACTCCAGGCAATCCATTCGGCTAACCTTACACTAAAGCCTCAGAAATGCCACATCGGCTACCAACAGCTGAAGTTCCTCGGTCATGTCGCCAGGGCGGAACGAGTCCGTCCCGATCCCGACTAAACTGCCACTGTGGCTGCTTTTTCAACGCCTACCGATAAGAAAAGTGTCCGACGCTTCCTGGGTCTGTGAGCGTACCATCGGCGTTTGTCAGTAATTTTTCAAAAATTGCTAAACCACTTACTCGTATCGCAAGAGTCGATATGCCATTCATCTGGAGTGCTGAACAAGAAGTAGCTTTCACTGAGCTCCGACACCGCCTGGCTTCGCCGCCCGTTCTTGGACCCTCTGATGAACAGGCCGAGACTGAAATTCATATAGACGCCAGTAACATTGGTCTGGGTGCGGTACTCGTACAACGGCAGGAGAGCTAACGCTTTCGCAAGTCGCACTCTATCGCGCCTAGAGTCCAACTACCCACATAATTAACATGTTCTATCGTACTTCGAACACAGTTTGCTTATCTTTCGCCAAACCTTCTTCTACACGTAACTTCCACGAGCTGAATCTTTTCCCTTTCTATGCCCGTACAAATACTTTCAAGTACAACTTCTTTCCCCGCACTTAGAAGTATCGAATTCCTTACCTGGCTGTCTTCGTTCACTCCCGATAAGCGAATTCGAAAGTGCTCTTTATGAGAGGCAGCGTGTGTAACTGCTTGAGTTACGTTTGATTTATGCTTTGTGTATGCATTTCAGTGTTTCGCTGCTTTCTGTATTGAAGGAAATAATTTTCCAGTGCTTTACGTGTTCTACTAATATTTGAATTTGCTAATGTTGTAGGATTCTTTGTTCAGTTTCACTTATTTTTTGTTCACCCCTGTATTAACCCACTCCTGCAATAGCCCTGTTATAGGGCTGCAGTATGTACAAATAAATAAATAAATAAATAAATAAATAAATAAATAAATAAATAAATAAATAAATAAATAAATAAATAAATAAATAAATAAAAGAGTGCCTTGCCGTCGTGTGGACTCTTGCAAAGTTTCGGCCTTACCTTTACGACCACCCATTCAAGGTCGTGACAGATCACCACTCGTTGTGTGGGCTCGAAAATTTAAGGGATCCTTCTGGACGATTGGCACGGTGGAGCCTACGCCTTCTGGAATACGACGTAAACATCGCGTAGAAGTCCGGACGCATAAACGAAAACATCGACACGTTGTCGCGCGTGCCTGTCGAACCTGCTGATCAAGACATTGAGGACGACAGCGCTTTCCTTGGGGCTGTAAGCGTGACAAATTTGTCCCAACAGCAGCGCGCAGATGAGGAATTACGACCTTTCATTAAACATCTGGAAGGCCGCAACGCCACTCTGCCCCGACACTGTCGTCCTTTTGTTTAAACAGGGCGAACTGTATAAGAAGAACTTTGCTGCCAGCAACAAAACCTGCCTTTTCGTCGTACCCGCAGAACTTCGTGACGAAATCCTGTTCGCCTGCGACGACGAGCCTCCGTCTGGCCACCTAGGCTTCACCAGAACCCTTGCTAGAGTGCGAAAATCGTGCTATTGGCCGAAAATCACGCCTTATGTTAAGCGGTATGTCCAAGTTTGTCGTGAGTGCCGGTGCCGAAAGTTGCCAGCTGTAAAGCCTACGGGATTACTGAAACCCATTGACCCAACCTCGAAGACCATTTGACGAAGTCGGCATGGATCTCTTGGGCCCGTTTCAAAACGGGAAACAAGTGTATGACAATCGCGACAGATTATTTAACGCGCTATGCTGAAGCAAAGGCTCTGCCCCGAGGCACTGTTTCCGAGGTGTCGTAATTTTTTGTACACAACATTGTCCTGCGTCATGGCACCCCATCGTGCGTCATTACCGACCGAGGAATGGCATTTACGGCATCGCTCATTGAAGACGTTTTTCTATTAAGTTAGACGACGCATCGAAAGACGACTGCCTATCACCCGCAAGCAAATGGCCTGACCGAAAGGTTCAACAAAACGATGACTGACATGCTGTCTATGTAAGTACACGTACAACCCAAAACGTTGGATGAACTACTTCCATACGTAACATTTGCGTACAACATGGCGACGCAAGAGACCACATGCTTCACGCCGTTCTACCTTGTTTATGGTCGTGAAGTCCAGACCATGCTTGAATCAATGCTTCCTAGCATCAGCTTTGATGATCTCGACCAAGAAAGCGAGCTCTTCAGGCAGCGCGTCGAAGAAGCACGCTAACTGACTCGCACGAACATAAAGAAACAACAGTGCATCACAACAGTGCAATAGATCACAACAGCCCATAAGAAACAACAGTGCAGACACAAGTCGAGTACCAACCAGGAGATCGGGTTCTGGTGTGGACTCCTGTCCAGTGCAAAGGCCTATCCGACAAACTTCTCATTCGGTACTTCAGACCTTACAAAGGGCTGCGGCGACTGAGTGACGTCAATTACGAGTTTCTTCTAGACGGCAGCCAACCAACTCGACGTCGAAAGACACAAACCGAGATTGTGCACGTTGTGCGGCTGAAATCATACCGCACTCCTTAACCTCCATAGTTTTTGGATCGTGGCCTTTTTTGTTTTATTTATTTTTGTCGTAGACAATCATTGCCTCAGTGACATTATCGTGCGTCCTATGACTGCGCGTCAGCAAGCGTTTGGGTCTGCCTGTGTCCTTGCGCGTGTACTTCCACGTTCGCCTTGTAGTGCGTGTGCTTCTTTTAGCATCGAGTCTATGCTCTTCCGAGGGGGGAGAATAATGCCACACCTTGCAACAGGCGCCACATATTTAGAAAGACGAAGACGCGCGCTATTCCACGCGCCATGCGCCGGCACCTGCTTTGACGGGCGCCCGCGAAGAAGCAGACGAAGATCCTCAGATCCACGCGCGGGTGCTTGAGTTTTCCGTTTGATCATCTGGCAGTTAAGATTTGGGCTCAACGCTTCAACTGAAGGTCGCCCGTTCTCCAGGGACGTGACAATACGGTGGTCAATGTCGTTTCACATAAGTTGCACCGAGTAAGTGCAACATTTTATACTCGTTCCATGTAGGTTCCGTTTATTAAGAAGAACAATTTTTATAAATTGTCCGCTTGCTTATTGGAAATCACTTTAACGATATTCCGAGTGTACTGCGAACTGCTGTATACGTATGGTACTTCGCAAATTGCGCGACACCAACGGCTAACAACAAACTTGGCGGTGTGTTCTTTTATTGTTGTCCGTACTTATCTGTTATTTTCACAGACCCTCCTTTGCAGTTCTACATTTGTTCGTGAGATTACTAGCTTCTTGCGTCCTTTAAACAAGGTGGAGCATAGTACACCTAGTCGGGCGAGTTGGTTCGACTTGATGATGTAAATTCCTTTAGCAGACGAGGGCCGTGGGTGATGTGTGGACGATGTGTGTCTCGTCTTCACCTATCATCCTCGTCTTCTAAGCGCATTTACATCATCGTCTCGGAGATTAGCAGTTTCACCGGTGTGCACATTTAGTCATATTAAAAAAGCCCAACTACTATCCCAGCCATGGCTAATAACTCGCTGCGGCAGAGAGGTCTACGTAGCTGTAGACCCGCAGATTATATTACGTGAATGAACTTAAGCACATTGTCGCGTTGTCCTATCGCGTTTCATTGATTTTTATTCGGTTACACGTACATTCCAGTAGGTTATTGGATTTTTTGACATTCCACATTTTTGCTGGTTTCAGTTCAAAATCTTACTGGTTTTATTGACAGCCTGTATGTCACTTGGAAAAAGTCTAATTCATTTCTATCCTAGAAAACTGGAGTGTTTCGAAACAAAAACGCCCATAAATTTGAGCCGGTACAGCACCGTGCATTCAATAAATTGGCCGAATGCTTAAGAAATAAAAAAACAGGAATCTGAACGCCAATGTGAATGCTAGCATATTTTTTTCTGGTGCACTCTCAATCATAGAACGACCAAATGTCGTCTGCGTTGGAACTCCGGAACTTCGAATTTATTACTCCTCCATATGCCAAGATGAATTGCTTCTTCCGTGGACACCGGAAGATTGCTTTTTGAAATGTACCGAACAATACAACTGGTAATATAAGGAAACATTGCTCCGCTTTTTTCCACTGGTTCAACGTGATGCTATTTCCAGTTACAATATGACAAAATATTCTCTCGAATAGGCCGCTACGACTTATCGATGAAGGGACTGTCGGAGCTAATAGGAGGAAGACCCAGCTCCGACAGCGTTGGGTTTCGAACTGTTCTTTTTATTTATTTTTTAATTTAATATGGCGCTGCAGACGCTGCGCAGTCGGGAGCTAACTTCCTCTTTCTTGACGGGCGCTGCACGTGGAGTGAGTTGTAGCCCGCTGCGCGGGCCCGAGGAAAGGTGCGCTACAGGACCACCTGTGCTAAAAACAGAAAAAAAGAGAGAGCGAGATAGCAGAGGGAAAGAAAGGCAATGAGGTCCACCACTCATTTGCTAGACTACACCGGAGGAAGAAGGTCTGCATGAAGAACTAAATATCCGAAAAACGTAAAGTGCTTGCGCCTGGTATATATTTCGGAGGTGGTCAGATCCTGCTGAACTTAACACTCGGTGACGAATAATATTTATCTTGAGGGTCTACGGGACTCAGTATTCCAAGCAGTCCACGCATTCTAATTGTCATTGCTTGCAGTTTTTTTTGTTGTCTAATCAGCTTTAAATCTTGTTACATCAATGCCATGAACCAATTTTACGGCATTGATGGAACTGAAGATATTCGTGATTGCTGGACGCAGTACTTTTGAGTAAGGGTATATAATTGAAAACGTAACAGCTCGTTACGCAGCTGCGTCACAAAATTAATTGTTATCTTTCAAACGTGGCCCCAATGGCATATACTTCTTAGCTTTTCGGCTATGTGGCAAAGCTACTTCCATGCGTCATTTTAAATCCCAACATGGAAAAATTCTCAAGCGTAACCCCCCCCCCCCCCCCATCGTTTCATCAGCGTCATATTGTGTTCGCCTCGCCACTGTTAATGTAAACGCTCGTCACACACATCTTTAAAACGACTAGGCGTGATTTACCATTTCATATATACTGCTGGTCAATTAGCGGAGCTCGCTACTGTGATTATATTGTGGCCGTTGAAAAGTTTTTGTGGGTGCTCAAAACGTATGGCGCATTTTTTTCTCATACGTGGCAATGAACGAACGTGTAATTTGCTTAGGGTGAACGCACAGCCAGCGTGCGATATATCACAGTCTCTCACTTCTTTTCTCTTCGTCGATGTACATTAATTCACGACTCTTGGTGCATCGGTCGCTCACCCCACGCCTAGATGCGGGTTGTCGGCGCTGTCTTATGGAAAGCAATCCTACATCTATGGTTCAGTTCAAAGTCATCTTTTCTTCATTTTTGAAGCGGTTATTGAACAAAATTCAAAAAGTTAGCTGGCGGCTACAAAAAGGGACTGAGATTGGGAAACAACTCTCAGATGATAGCCGCCAGGATTCAAAAATACGCCTAGAAAAAAAAACCGTTTGATCATTGCGCCGTAGACCATCGCCTCGTCTCTCGGGGTGCTCCTACACTGAGCGGTTCTTGACCTCCTTTCACAATCGCAAAGGCGTTATACCGGTGGTGCCTTCCAAAACATACATGTTTGTGCGTCTTACCTTCTGTTTTATAACCGTACTAGATTTCATCCAACTAGCGTCTTCCCAGGAGAGCTTCATTGCTTGTTGGTCCGTACGAAGTGTCTGCAGTTCAACAGCATCGAACTTTAACGAGCACTTTAATTCCAACTGCGTAGCAGTGCCACAGGTCTCACGAGATTGAAATGGGAAAGGTTTGTTTAAGTACACGTTAAGCTTTTTTTTTCTCTCTCACCACCGTTCATTTAGTAGATGTCTGAAGGCCGCACTATAAACTTGCAGCCCAAGTCGCGCTCGAATCTGCGAGTCATTCTGGAGAATTATATAAAGCACAGCTTGCGCCTTGGGGGTCACAAAAAAACGGCCTCAATTTTTTTTGTAGCTCTAGAGGACTCAACCAGACGTGGTGAATAGTTAAAGTGTGCACTGGCCGCACGTGGGTGAATGTGTCGCTCGTGTATGTTTACAGCCACACGTGCAGTAGCATGATTGATCGAGATAGGCGAATATTCTGCAGCTTATAAATAAGTAAAAAAGAGTTTTTTTTGCACTATATTCTTGATTAGTTAGGCAGAACTACATCGGATAATAACTTACGATGAAACAAATCATCTCTATACTACTAAACCTTCTAAAGAATGAACAGACCAGTGTATCCCAGGAACACGAAAGCTCAGTAATGTGACGTTCCCACGAAGATGGAGGCTTGACGTGATCAGCATTGCATGAACAATAAATGTCGCTTCAGCTAATGTTTAGAAAGGGGGCGTACCTTCGTTAGAGCAACACCTGCTTGATTTAGCAGTGTTTGTTTACGCCTAGCTTACTCTCTCTCCCACCTTCAATGGGTGAGGAGGAGGTCAATAAGTTTATGCGTATAGGATATACAATGACGAAAATCTAAGTGTTCAGTGAGGCGAAGTCGGTGAATGTTGATTATAAATATATGCTGTTAGATATCATGCGCTATTCTATTAGGGAAACTGTGTGTATCGGAGGCGAGATTATACGTGGTGTTTCAGCTAACACTTGCCAAGCCTTAAATATGCAACGAACTTGTTGCTCCGAGAATTTTACTGCGATAGAAAGTATATAGGCACTCCAGGCACATTTCTGCCGTCGCCGTCACCGTGAGGTTCCGTGTAAAGTCCAAGGACGATAACAGCGTCGCCGCGCGCCCTACGCTATTTATGCGAGTGAAAGCGTGCGAGGGGAGCCAACGATCGCGGCTCAATCTCGCCCACGGGAAAGGGAGGAAAGTGGGCCACAAAGGCGCCGTCTTCCGTGGCGCGCGAGGCACCCAACGTTGTGGGGGATCGGGGGGAGGGGAGGAAGGGTGGGGGCGGCATCCTACTCCGGCTGCAACTGCGTATGTGGGGGCTGCGCGTGGTCGCGCGGCCGTATCTTCAGGATCTGCGTCGGCGGCTTGTAGCTTTGTGCGTGCTGTGTCTCGGCGCTCAGTTGGCGTTGAAGCGATAGACAGCACGAAGGTCACTTCGCTCGCTGCTTCGGCCGCGTTTCCTCACGCCAGTGTTTTGACAGTGGGTGTCCTGCGGTCATAGACTGTGATCTATTCATGTTTTCTGTGCGTACTGACAGCATGCTTGTTAATTTAGTGAGCAAGTGAATGTTTACAAGTTGATACAGCCGATAAAAGTACTTTATTTACTTCGTATTGCTCTCTGCTAACCTGCTATCACAATCGATGCTTCGCCTTTGGGGCGAAACTGCGACTTTTTTTAGCGTGATCTTAGGCCATTACTTAACAAGAATCAACCAAGTTTTACAGTATTGCTTTAAACACACTATCTTCAATGGAGAAGTTGTAGAGCCTATTGAGAAATACGTAAGCCATTCTTTTCTTGAAGCGCTTCCGTGGCTAGATCCAGCCCTGAGTACCTGTCCCTACTAGTGGACCGGGCCAGACTCGCGGCGAGGCGCCATGGCATCATCGAGTGAGGCAGCCACCCACCTGGGGACTACCAAAACTTTCATCTACTCATTTTCAAACAAATTCCTTCCTACACCTCCTTCGTGAAGATAGCTGTTTGCTGTTTTACCTTTCTGGGCCGCAATAAAGCGCGCATGATTGTAGGCGCTTGCGCGCACCAAGATTAATCTCCTCTAACATGCTATATGTGAACGAATTATCGGTGCTGCACGCAGACCGAACGCATCTGGAAGACGGGAACAAAAACAAGAGGCGATGACCACGCCCATTGTTTCTGATGCCATTGCGATCCACCGCCAAAACCTATTCGCTGTTTACGCAATACGTCAACAGCAAGAACGCTCACACAGCCGCAAGAATAGTCATGCGTTATTGCTCGTATATCTAATGGCACTATTTGTTCCAGTGCTTCAGCAGCCAAGATATCTCGGCAAAAGTCTCTTTACGCTTTTGATGTGACAGTAGAACCAAAGGTTCCGTGGCAGCATGCTTGATCAAGGAAGGGCACGAAGGTCGGTGCCAATCACTTGGTACTTTTTTAAATCCCGCACGCTTGTTCTGAAGCCCCAAAAATGAATCTAGCAGCTACAAGAACAGAAATTATTTCAATATTTCCGACTAAGCTCTACAACTTCTTAATTGAAGATTTTACGTAAATCAATACTTTCAATGCTAATTATTTGAATTTTGTAATTATTAGCAAATGCTCGTAGTAAAATACTTCGTATATCTCACGGCGACCGTGAACAATTGCAATTCGGTTGCACTCTCGTAGTGCACACGTACATTTTTCAAGGCTTGGCATAAGTTACATTAGCATGCGTGAATAATTGATTACGCATAACTGATTACGCACAAGAGTAGTGTGGTCCTTCGCCAAACCTCGGATATCAATGTGCACTGCTTATATAAGCCAGTATGTTGAAGCTTCTACGTGGTGTCCATATACATTTTTTTTGCAGTAGGTACATACATATGAACATACTAGCTGTTGGATAAACACGATACAGTCATGAACTAGGCGAAGAAAGCTTCGCGTTAATAGCGCGCATCGAACGCCATGCTGTTACTTCGCTGCGCAAATGAAGAATTAAGAAATAAAAAGCAAATAGCACGAAGCGTCTAGAAGCGGTGCGAAGCTCATGATCTCCAAATCATTGTTTTCATTACAATGGGCTGCTTATTGTGCAATCTGATAAGTTGTTTTTACAGGTGCATTAAACCACCACTTTATAACCCCGTTTGATAGCACCGCGTGAAATGGACGACTAGCTCTACTTGGAGGCAGAGCGTCAGCCTTCCCGGGTTCGATTTTCAGGGTAGCTGCTGCATTTGGCGAACACGTAGTCGTAGCTGCTCGTCGTAAAGGAAACGGTATTCACCAGGCAGGGCGTCAGATGTCGATGGTGTGTTCTTTTACGGTGCGCACGACGTAAAGTAAGACAAGGTATCCAAAACACCGCGCTTGTAGCATAGGTCGCGACCGTATTCCCGGCTTTATTCAGCTGTCTCAACATATGTTGGTGTTGCGCTGTAATGGAAAACAAGACAAGACTACAATATCAGTCAGGAAGAAAAACAAGCACGAGCAAAGCTGAAAAGGCACTCAGTCATTTTAACGTTACATGTGCGCTACTTTTGATTTCTCTGAATTCGTGAAAAACTGGCAGCTATGTGCAGCGAAACCGATCAATCTTGTTTAGAGAAGCCAAGTATGTGCTCTTTCGTGTCTCCTGTCACAAAGCGTATCGCTACCGAAGTTACGGTTACGATGGAGTGAAAGAACTTCGTATCACTGTGCTTCGATTATGGTGCCTTCTGGCGCCATAATCTCACTCTTTTATTAGACTAGACTTATTAAATTTTAAAGATTTGGGCTAATTACACTAAGGTACGGTTACCTTAAGTCCACATTTTTGATACGCTGAATATTATTGCTAAAGACAATCATTTAGGCTCTAGAAACCCGATGTCGAGCCCTTACTAGAGCTTGATATGCTGGATTGAGTTTTCAGTTATGGAAGGTCAGCCAATCGATTATAAAAATAATTAGTGACCGTAATGAATTGCAGTTTCACTGTTTTCATCATACCAATACTCTCTTCATGGCCAGAAATAAATATGAAGAAGTTGTTTTATTTTTTTTTATGTGAAACGGTGTTCGGGCTTTGTGGAGTTAAAGCAACTTCAATGACCTTGATTGTAAGAAATGTTCAAATTTGGAAAGTTTCTTGCTCAGCACATCCCAAATTCGAAATAATCTTTCCTTTACGAAATAATATTACAAATTGAGCACTATTTCTCGATTTCCCTTCGATATGCAAGGTATTTGTAAAGATGTTCATAAGAAAATCATTTCGACATGGGGAGACTCCCTAAAGGTTGTCCAAATGAATTAAGCAGTACACTGATTGCATGCTCTATGAGAAATGTGCGGGAGGCTGCGATTAACTTTTAACCTAGTAGTGCATTACCCACCGTGGCCTTCCTCCGATGTGAGGTAGCAAACCAGAAGCATCGCTTTCGGGCAACATCACTGCCATTCCCATCTGATTTTCTTCCTCTCTCTCTCTCTCTCTCAGAAGAGTTATCCTATCGAGAATGATTGCTCAAGGTATCAATGATATTTCTGTTATATATTATATATTGCATTGTACTACTGAATAACATTAGTGTTACGGAAACAATTAAGCAATCCTCTGTTCACGCTGCAAGCTGTATAGTTTGTCTAAGCAAATTTTTCGTTGTATGACAAAAAAGGAAAGCCGACCAAGAACTAAGGAACATTTGGTGAAAATGAAAGATGTTTCGGCTCCCACACGGTATCTCTGTTCACAATCGTGCCTTTTCGTTCGTATATAGTTCAAAATCAGGTTTTCTTTCGTAGCGAAGCGTTCGTAGCAAAAAGGCCAACGATGCCTTGGGCTTATATTTCCGTTCGGACAGAGCAACTGCTTCTGCGCCAGCTCACCAGCTGCCCAACAACACTTTGCTACAAACGATACCCTTGCATAGACGACTATGCAAAGACGATCATCTTCTGAGTGAACAGAAAATACTAGAACACCGTCCCCACCGATCATCATCTCAGGAGGCAGTGAAGGCACTTTTGCGCTTTTGGAGAACGTCTGGCTTGTGCGAGTGCCTTTGAGTATGTAGTGCTGTCCGTGCACGTATCTCTATCCCCATCTCTCTCTTTCTCCCTTCTTTCTATCCCCATTCTTCCTTCCCCCAGCGTAGGGTAGGCAACCGGACTCTTGACTGGTTAACCTACCTGCTTTCCTTTTATTTCTCTCTCTGTTTACTTCTCCCCGTTCGAAGCAAAGCGTTGTTGGCCAGCGGTGGGGCTGGCATAACAGAAGTCACATTGAAGAATGAATATATGAACATAACGAATGCTTTACCTTGCCAAAAAAGTAGTGTTTCAGGCAATGTCGATATTGAAAAAAAAAAAAAAACTATGTTCGTACGTCGCTTGTAGCGCGGGTTTCTGATGGCGAACGCGGATCTACTTGCTGTATCTTCAGATCTATTGCAAATGCCGCAGTCATTTCTTTTCTTCGTCGTAGACTGATGGCGTCAGGGTAAGAAGAATGGGCCATCAGTGAAAGTCTGTGAGGCACTCCGAATGGAGAGAAAGGAAAAAGGGTCAGGTAATACAACCCCAACTTCTTCTTCTTCTTCTTATTTCTGGGGTTTTACATGCCAAAACCAGTTCTGATTATGAGGCACGCCGTAGTGGAGGGCTCCGGATTAATTTTGACCACCTGGGGTTCTTTAACGTGCACTACAACGCAAGCACACGGGCGTTTTTGCATTTCGTCTCCATCGAAATACGGCCGCCGGGGCCGGGATTCGATCCCGCGACCTCGTGCTCAGCAGCGCAACGCCTTAGCTGACTGAGCCACCCCGGCGGGTAATACAACCCCAACAATCATCTCGCGAATGAAACCTATATAAATACAAACATACACAGAGCAACATCTCATCACTAGGCAGCTTGTTGGGGCTTAAATTCATACGACCCAAACCTCCTAAGTGAAACGTGGGAGGCTGCGATCTCCAAGCCGGACATGGTCGACCAGCACCAAATCGTCGCCCGGGCCCAGCGGGCCGTCCAGGCCAGAAGGTTCCTTGAACAAGGGACCCTCCCACATTGAGTGGCAAGTCACTGTTTCAATAAAGGTTTATTCATCATCGTCGCTCCTCGGAAAAGTGAACTTATGGCACGTAAGGCATTCGGAGAAATGATTTGTCTTTCGCGAGCACGAAACATTGGCCAGACGAAAATGTGCTCACTCGATCTGTTGTTTTCTAGGAGTCGTCTCATCAATCGCGGGTCCCAGTCAGGCTGAAATCAAGCAAAAAAGTACAAGGCCTTTGACTTCAAACTCTCGTAAACGAGCCAGAGCTGATAAGGTTCGAGAAATCCACTACGAATAGAAAGGAAAACTATAATGCAAATAAATCAAGGTATAGCTAATCGGAAGACTGGTAATTTCCTGGAACGGTGACATCACTAGAGAGCCGTGTGGGAACCGGAAGGCACGTACAGAGTTGGCCGTAACAAATGGCAGCTGGGCATGAACGCCGAGCAAAACAAAGCCGGTTCTTAGAGAAGTCACTTCAGTTATTGATAAGGTAAGACTTTATTGCTGTGTGGAAAAGGGCTGCAACATTGCAGCTAATGGGTCACGTGCGGCACTTTCACATCGAGGCCAGAGACAACTCATTTTCGCTGAGCTTGGTCTCCGCTCAGTTTCCTGGCGTTGGTATAATTTTCTTGCGTAACTATTTTTCTCTGACTTCTAGTACGTGCCTCCAGGCCATGCAGCGTAGCGCATCCATAATTTGGTAAATGCTTTTCGCTGTAATGATGTATGCTTTATCCTGCACATATCCCAAATTTTGAAGATTACTTTTTAATAATTATAGCATCCGACCTAGCGGGATGGGACTATATTCACAGAGCGATCTCATGGTAAGAACGTTTGTGAGAACACGCGCCAACCAATTACTTTCTGCAGCCAATTTGTTTCTATTTTTTGCGCTTGTACGAATATACTTCGGCTGTAATGACATATAAATTTTATGTTTATGCCTGTGCATTCCTTTCGCTTCTTCCGTGTGATATGTGCATGTGTCATCCTAAATATATTTGGTAACACTGCGCCATATTATTTCAGCCAACAATCCCGTCAGGCAGCTAGTCTTGCAACGTTTATTCCGCCCGGTGGGTGTTTTCAAAATTTTGTCTATGTTTCTTATGATCCTTACACCATTGTATATGAACATTAAATCACCGTGTTAACACTGATAGATTAAGAATAAGAATGCTGAATAAACAATCAGGAACTGTAAAATACTGCACACTGGTGCACACAGTAAAGATAGCAGAATATGTAGGAAGAATCGCATGTCCCATGTTGACAAACCCGTGGTTTAAATATCTACTATGCTGCCCAATTGACTTTATACCTTGCGTAAAGGAATCGCGCCTTAAAAGTTAAAAAATGCCTTGCGATATGTATTTCACAAGACAGCTTTGTGCATATTCAGTGCAGTTTTGGCCACATAAGCATTGAAGCCATTTGCCTCGCTGGCTAGTTGTTAATGCGCTCTTCTGCATAGCTCAAGCCCACAGCAAAAATCGGTTGTGTATTAGGTTTATGAGAAGTTTCAGTAAATTTACGTGACTCTGTCGTAGTTGACTAAGTAGGTGACATCTACATACCCATTTCTCCCAAGTACTCCGAAGTTTACATTCCGAGCTCTCTTGCAGTAAGGCACGGGGCGAGGCATGTAGGGTCTCTGATGGACAGGGCAATGCTATCAGCATAAATGATTTTGGTATCTCGGTGTCACGAGGCAACGGGTTTGCAAGTACGGTGACCATTTTTATGCGTATACTGCAAATACGCTACAACCATGCAATGAAAGAAACTTCATGGTCTTGCTGCGAATGACGTATTAGTGGAAATACGTATACTCACGAAGACCGGCAGTAGTAATCTGCTTTGCCTTTTCAAATTTCATATTTATTAACACCAATTTTGTATTTAATGAGCATAGACGCCATGTTATGGGAGACCCGTGAAGAAAGTTTGAAGTGTGTGCTTTAATTACAGCAGCTGCAGCAAGCGTTGCAGAGATTTACAAGCATAATTTGCAACCGCATAGGAAGTTTGCCCAATGTCATGAACTCAATCTTCCTCACAATTAACATTTTAAACAAATTATACGAATGGTTTGTGTTATATGTGGGCAGCATTTCAGTAGTATTAGTCCCCTGAAGTGCGGGCTTTCCAAAACATTCCTTAGGCAAGTGCTCGAATTCGTTATACTGTCATTATCTGCAACTTTTTCCAGAGTTCTCGAAAAACTGTAAATGATAATAAATGATAACGAGTTTATTATGAAACGAAATTGGGGCCATGCGAAGAGTGATGTGTGGAGAAATTTCAATGTTTCTGGTGTAATTATGGTCATTGCAAATAATTACTGAATGCTCGTTTTCTGCCTATTCTATTCGTTTTCTTTCTATTTCTCTATCGTGCAACAGTGGACTGTTGTAGGAGGTGTGTAGTATGTTTTCACAGTGTCTGCAGTGAATTGAACGAAGCACCGCGTCTATATTTGGCAAAAATAAGGCACAAGCTCTGAGGAACGTGTAGGCGAAGTACGAATTGTGTCGAATAATTAAAATTATTAGATGCCTAATAACAGCGCGAGAACACCCAAAGTAGTACTTGGTTTTACTGATCGGCTAAAAGCGACCGGAAGTGACGAGCTCAAGACCTATATGATCTCATGCTATTCCATAAGCGTCGTTTCTCTGAGGTGTTCTTCGGTCGAACAGTTTAACAAGGGCACATGGCAGGTATTCAAAGATCCCCATTTTTTTGCAAGTACAATTAGAGGCTAGCAATAATTTACACAATAATTGGTAACGTAGATATGGTTATCTCGGAGAAAACATTTATCTTCGGATAGTGAATTCTCCACGAATTAATATCGCAGCTTGGAGCGAAGTACAAGAAGAACCCAAGTGTATGTGCTGAATGCTGGGCACGAGTACGGATTATAGGGCTCGCGTATTCCGGCGACGGGCATTCTCCCGCTGTGCGAACTATGGGGGAACACAACTGCCTTACGGGAAACAGTATTTACAACCGCCCTGGGTGGGATGCACGTATATATTACTTTCCTGTGTCTGCCGAAGATAGTCGGATCTGCCATGGTCGGCTGCACAGATGCTCTCGTTAGTTTTCCGCGGAAGGCGACTCGCGGGAATCGGTTGTATTGCGCCCACGAACCATTCCCCGTGGCTCCTGTTTACGTCGACGTTAAGAATGCGTTGGCGTCTAACGAAACTTGGATAATCTATACGGTACAAAGACAGGTCAAAGCAGGAAATGTCTGCGCAAGCAAAAAGAGTTTGCGATGTTTCATGGAGGGTTTTGCCAAAACAAAACATATTTAGTGTATTCAGTATACGATTGGGAAGACGCACTATAGAACCGAAGAATTTGAAGATGATTGCGACATCCTTTGCTTAAATCTCGCCTAGTAATACAAGCAAGGACGCAAGAAGCCGCGGCAAACAAGAGAATGCGATAAAGATGTTTTGTTCTTCTTTACTCCCACATTATGCGGCCGGTATTGCGTTCTAACAAATATTAAGCACTAAACCAAGGCAACAAGGAAGGAACACCAAGAAGTGCACATTATTATTCTCATATTTAAACTCCGATTCATAACATTGTCCTTCTAATAAGGGTAATTTATCAAGACACAATTGCTTCACATGTCCTGAATTATTCGTGCACTTAACCTGAAATTAGAGCGTAAGACATGTCGAAGGAATAGCAACATGGTTTTGGGTGGATTCATTTGCTTGATGTTCATGGGAAGGCGTAGAATGCGAACTTCTCTGAAACATAAGCATTATCGAGCGATCTACATTTCTCGCTTAAAAGCACACAGGGTGCATCCCTAACACTCTGGCAAAAATATACGCAACTTCATCCAATATTCAACCAACATGCAGCACTCAGTGAGTGGAAGCACTCGAACGAACAAATCCCAAGATACCATGACACACACACACACAGACACATTCCGACAAACACAAACACACACGTACGCACGCACACACACTACACACACGCGCGCACACACACACACATACAAACGCGCGTACGCATGCAGTTGTTACATACAACAGTTGCGAGAAAGCGCACATGTATTTAAGCTTAAGGACGCAATTATTGCAGCACGAGAGACACAAACAACGAGAGGAACGCGCATAGGCAAACGTCACGGACGCTAACTCTCACGCAGTTAAATGCCCACACATACAAAGAAACGCTAACTCCCATGTGAGTGCTAAACGACCACCCGTATAAGGATGGAAGCATCCAAGAATTACCACCAAATTGCGATAAAGCTTCCTTTTCCTCTTTTTATCAAAGGCCTGGCTACGAGAAAACGAGAGGAAGGGATAAAGGCTTGCATATCCTGACGGCTTCGCTAATGACGGCGTTCAGGAAAAAGAATGGAATGCAAATAAGTTGTTGACAGTGGAATGGTGCTGGTAGAGCCACTTCGCGGGGCTGCAACCGCCTTTGCGCGGGGCTGCCACGGTGGCGCGGTGTACGCGCCCCGGTGAAGGCGGCGGCAGCAAAGGCAAGGAGGAGGTGGGTGCGCGTGGGACACGCAGCTCGCAGCCGTCGCCGCGAATCGGGACCGCGTGCCAGCCACACCCGCTCTGAGCGGTGCGTGGCGTGAAAACACGACCTCGACGACGACCACGGCGGTCAGAGGATTTCTCTCAGCCGTTCTCTGAGTTTGCGAAACCAAAGCGTGGCGGTCTAACGCCGAACACCTGTCACCCACATTTTGATCCTTTCTCCGCTTCACTAAAGTGCTCCCGCGGCGCTGAGAAGAAGCGGAACCCTGTGACACGTGACTCGCAAGAGCTTGATAAGAAAAGTGGTGCTGGTGTGAATATTTGTGTGAGCTTTCAAATTTTTCCTCTGGACATCTGCAGGACTAATGAGAGTAGCTATAGAAGTTAGTCGAAGCAGTACAAGCTGTGACTATAGCCAAGAACTTTTCGGTTTCTGTCCAAATGTTTATACTTCTGTGCACCTCGTGCTTGCCACACAGAGCTCGCTATAGTAGCAGCCGCTACCATCTCGTGAATGCGCGACGCTTCCATACATTCGAGAATAGAGACATGCTCCAGAGTAATTGGTGACTCGTTACTTTCGGGTATATCTTTGAGTGTTAGATTGCTTGTGTCCGCCTCTATCAATACTTTTATGATTCGTAGTGCCTCTCGCGGCAGCCTACGAGTAGACAGCGAATGAGTAAACAGTACAAGAACCGTTCGCTATCGTGATAGATTTGAAACTGTTGGACATTGTATTGTTTTTAAATGGTTGTCTACACAAAACGAATGAGACAACGTGTACTCCGCGCTGTGTAGTCGACAGACATGATTTGTAGTTGGCCCCCATGTGCTGGCTGCAATTTCTGGTTCTTTTCCATCGTCATAAGTTGGAAGACACTTACACAGGTAGCTTTTTACAGCGGAGCTGTTAAGCTTTTCGTAAGTCCGTTTCATGCCGACAGAAAACTTGGCCCAGCTGTGCGTCCCCGGGCCATGCAACCTCCTCTGCATCATACACGTGCGTAGGGCGGAGTCTCGCCGCGGCATGCGTGCTTTTCGCCTTCCCTCTGTCCAGCCGAGGAGAAGCAAGTGTTCGCTTAGCCGTGACGTCACTGATATGCTAGAAAGCTGTGAGCAGTCGGCGCGGCGATAGCCATGTCGCCTCTCTCGGCTACTGAACACGCGTGATGCACGTACTATGGCTTGTATGCGTGTGCATGACTTGCTGGGGCTTGTGTGGCTTACCGGCCTGGCCGTGTATGCCCTCGCAAGAACTTGGCTAAATTTAGCAAATATCGGCTACACTTAGTATGAGCATAGTTAAGCCATGTACAACCTTGTAAGACTTAACAAAACCTAGTAACGCTTGGTATGTGCCTAGCCAAGCCATGCATAACATCGCAAAACTAAGCAAAGCTTAGCAACACTTAGTATGAACCTAGCCGAGCCAAGTATAACCTCGCAAAACTGAGCAAAACTTAGCAACACTTAGCAAAACAGGAACTAGCTCCGCTGTGACCCAGCCTTGCACCACTAGTGCAAATTGACCATATTTTGTATGGTATACTTCGTTCAACTACGCGTCGTTTTGCGTATGGCGGCTCATAGGAAAACAACTTACAGATGTACTTTGAGGTCAGCAGTGAATCGCCTTGATGACCGTCCTTTCAGTGCAGAAATGTTGCTTGGGCCATGACGTAACGTGCCATTACATTAGTCTGCTCTAAAAACTAATTAACATTCTTGAATGAAAGTGATATTGTATCTATGTAATGATACTTAGCATGTCCTTCCGTGTTTGTTTATTAGGAGCGAAGCTCCTTAGGCACTCACGATGTCCCTTGTCGCTGTCGTCATCGTAGCTCCCCGTCACGCACGCAGCGTGCATTATACCAACCGCGTACAGGTGTTGCGCTGCGACGGCGTCGCTCCGAAACCCCTCTCCGAGCAAGCGCACGACGTCATGCGCAGAACCGTTCGCAGAGCGCACGCAGCGCGCACACCGACAGGTGTTGCGCCGGCGCCACGCCGCTGTCGCGACTAAAATCCCTATATAAGAAAAGTACCGCCATCTACTCTTTCCTCCGCCGCCTCCTCTCCTAAAGCGCTTGCTTTTTTCTTTACTTTTTGCTTGCGAAAGCCAAGTCGACGGTGGCGCACCTAGAAAGTCCACGTTGAAGCTTTCAGGCCGGGCGCGCGCCGCCACCGCCGCCGGCGACTGCGGCTGCGCAGAGGACTTTCAACATGGCTCTGAGGCTGAAAGAAAAAGAAAATATACAGAAGTGAAAAGCGCGCGCTATCATCGTCCAATCGTAGATACAGGAGAGAGAGACGCGGCGTTTATGAAAGGATGGCGGTACATTTCTTATATAGGGACTTTAGTCGCGACGCTTAGCACTGCAGTACGGAGGAGCGCGAACGTAGGCGCAAACGTCGTGACTCTGATCCTACACTTCGAGAACGAGACGCGGCAGCCCAACGGCAACGCCGCAAAGCTAAGCCCGAGTTACGAGCACGAGAAGCAGCAGCACAGCGGCAACGGCAGCAAGACCCCAAAGCGAAAGCTCGAGCAGCAGCCGTAATCGTCCAAGCTCCTTGGACGATTAGGGCTGCTGCTCGAGCTTTCGCTCCATCATCAGCATTCAGTTCGTGGCTCGGCTGCGAATTTTTTATTTTATTTGGTTTAATGTGCTCAATTTACTTGTGATAATTGCATAAAGTGCAGAACGGGTCTTTTTTTTTTTTTTGCTTCATTTTTTTTCTATATTGACGGTTCAACTACGGCTCCGAAATCTGCTTTATTGCTGCAACGTTTTTCACGTCACGTCATGGTTTTAGCCTTTGATCACTGAAAAATGTTTTGTTTTTGGAGAAGCCAACATTTCCAGTTGCATGAAAATAAATCACTCGCTTACAATCAAATAAATTTATGGAATTCAACGTTCGAAAAGAACTGACTGGCTATAAGTTTGCCGTGCGAAAAGAAAGGAGGTAACATCTGGTGCAAAGACATTTTTCTATGAATTACACATTGGCACAGTGCCTGTTAAAACATAGATGCAAGAAAGAGAGAGAGAGTAAACATCTATTTCGAGCTGCAGCGTGAAAGCATTCCTCTTTCATGGCCCAGGATGGGCGCGCAGGAGGAGGGGGAGGAACAAACCTTTATTTAAACCAGCTGTTTAGTTGGCTGGGCTCGTAACTTGAGGAGACCATTGCTTTCTCTGCAGGAAACCAGATACTCTTTAACATACTTTTCTTTATTATTCAGCTGAGGTTTTCTTTTCAAACCATCTTTGCCTTTAGACGCTCATGGCATACGATTTCTCCGAGTTGAAAATCAGGTGGGGATTTTTTTTATGCCACTAAGACTGCACAGTATATGGCTGTCTAGAATGGCGGTGCGCCACGCTGACATGGATGAACGCCCGGTTCGAGAGTATTTTTCAAGTCGATATGTTCATTCGTAGAAGCACGAAGGGTCCAACAAAATGTACCTGAATGGCTAAAACAATTCGAAAGCCTCCTACACGTGAAGAACAGATGAGGATGCGAATAAAGGTTGGCTAGAGCTCGTTCTTTTTTTTTTCTTTTTTTTTTCTTTTTGTACTTATGTCTGTTTAACGGTACAATACATTTGCATGGACAAAAAAGAAACAAAAAGCTTCGGTGGCTTAATGTGTTGAGTATCAGACTTCTGTGTTGGGAAAAATGGGATGAAAACTAGCCACCAGGCATTATGGACGGCACGTGTCAAGGTCGCCCGCAAGTTCGCATAATCGTGCAGACAGGAAGTACCTGCATACAAACCGTAAGCGGGGGGAAGAGCCAAACAAAGCTTTGACTTTGAAAGTTGTTTAATAAAATTATGACACAAAATCTGATATTGTTTAAATTAAAGCGTATGAGAGCTCGTGGTGCAGTTGATACACAAAATGTGATGAGCTATGGTTAAGCGCTTACATGGGGTCGCAGCCACATCAGTATGCAGTTCTTGCCAGGGCAAGAAGAGCGAGGGCTCCACCAAAAGGAAAAGGCTCAAAAGCATGCTCACCTGGATTCTTTGCGATAGGATACGTGTATTGTGCCGTAATGCACATATGCTACCAGCACGACATCAGCGTTTTGTTAAATTTTTATTGCAGGTTCAAGGCAGACTTTGTGCCGTCGACGTTGGCACCGTCGTGCAATCACGGTAACGACGCGTGTGCGTTGCCCCCGCGTGGGAAGTAAGAAGGTCTCCAGACACCCGCAATGTGTTTTGCTGTAAAAGTAACGGAGCCAAGTAAAAGAAAGTAAGGTGTGCAGACCCGAACGCCAGTTTCGTGTTCGTCTGGTACTCTTGTGTCCGTATCTGTACGCCTTACCCTCTTTCCCGATGAATCCCTACCAACTAGCTCAACTTTATGCAGTTTGAAGACAAGTAAGTTGAAAAGCCGTCACGCTCCTCTATTCCGGGGCGAGAGCAGCGTTCTGGCTTGCGCGGCTGGCATGAGCGCTGTGTGAACGCGCATTAGCGTACCCGTTGAGCAGCTGTGTGTGTACCTCACCGTGGTGCATACGCTGGTCTGAGCGAAATGAACAGTAAAGGTCAAGCCTAAATTTATGTAATCCTGAAATGCCACTGCAGGTGCCACTCATCACGCCAGCTTTCCGATAAACCTTTAGTAGCAACCTTAAACCTTGCTGTCGCTTTCAGTGCTTCGCCTCCTGGCGAAAATGCTAAATGTTCTATGAGAAAGTGCATGTATCTGATGGGAGAGTCCTGAAATATTTGTGAACACGCCAAGCGGTCTGTGACAGCCCAAAGCTTGATAATTACTGCAAGGGAGGTAAATCAACGGCAATCATAATTTCCAGACCTAAGTAAGTCCTCATGAAAGGAACATTGGGTCTGGGAAGCAGGGTATGTAGCAGCCATCAAGGATGTATTGGCGGGAAGGGGATGGTCAATTACCGTTGCCGTCATGAGTTTTACATACCTGTTTCGGTGGCGTCGTGCTGCAAGCCTCTGGTCTTCCTCACAAGACTGGTATAGCTGATGACGGGCTCAAACTGTCCTTAGCAAATTCCCACATTGTTTCTTTTTTTGTTTCCCTCCTGTATGGCTTTTCGCCGGCTGGATTGAGGACGGAAAGAAGCTGAGCTGTGGATGG
The DNA here is from genome assembly GCF_013339745.2 of Dermacentor silvarum. Lineage (NCBI taxonomy): Eukaryota > Metazoa > Arthropoda > Arachnida > Ixodida > Ixodidae > Dermacentor > Dermacentor silvarum. Next base: position 58,234,975 of record NC_051157.2, read on the forward strand.
TCAAGGCAGGGTGGTTTGCCGCTGAGAAGCAGGTGACGTAGTTTTAGGCTGAAGTTTTAGGCAGTGGCGGAGTTGGGGACGATGACGTAATAAATACCAGGTATTTTCCTTGCCACGCCAGGACTGCGCTGTGGAATTTGCGCAATGGCTGCAACGACATGACGGTCGTTATAGCACAGGTTCTCGCCACTCCCGCGAGTTTGAACTTGGCGGTATTGCGAGAACATCGCGCACGGGCCTGGCTCAGCGTCGCGAGGACCCGTTCCTCAAGTAAGGGTGCGCAGTTGTGCATGGTTGAGTGCCCTAAAGTCTGCTATGCTGGCCCACATAGGAGCGCCAAAACTTGTCGCTGCTTCTTAGGCAGCCGATTTTTCGCATCACTGGTGCTTCGAGAGCCTCATTATTGAAATCAAGCGGGGAAAATGAGTGGCACGAAAATTGCACACCGCGACGACAAATCCAGAAAGACAAGGGATTGAGGAAAGTGCAGTGATTGATGGAAAAAATGGGAAATAAAAGGAATGCACTCATCCCGTCTTCTTCTCCGTTGTCTCCGCCTCAGTACGTCCTGTTGCACTGATTAGATTTAAAAACTATAGATAAAGTTTTCCAGAAAGAAGTCCCTATGAACGGAAATGATAGCCGTAGCTTTACGGGATGCAAAAAGAGAAGCGGTGATGAAATATTGCACGCGAGTCTAGTATTTAAAATGAAAAGTATAGGTATAGGGGAAAAAAAGTGGCAGTTTCGCCCGGCAGGTGAAGCATCAATTGCGATAGCAAATTAGTAGACAGCTATACGAAGTAAGGTAGTTATATTGGCCTTAGAATCTTGCGAAGATTCGTTTACTAACTAAATTAACAAGTACGGTGTCACGCCTGCAGAGTTAAACATGAACACATCTCTCTCGATGACTGCGGAAACTCGCTGTCAAAACGCGGCAGTCAGGAAGCGCGGTAGCAGCAGCGAGCGAATTGACCTTCATGCGGTCTCTCGCTTCAACGCGAACTAAACGTCGAAATCACAGCGCATACGAAGCGACCGGCACTGGGCGTACTGCGCCCACATCGCAGATTGCTTTGAAAATGAGGCCGTCGCAGACAACGTCGCAGATCGCTGTCAAGATACGGCGGCCGCGCGGCTGCACCGTAAGCAGCAGCCGCAGGTGTAGAACGCCCCGCCCTTACCTCTCCCCCGTGCCTGGCACGCCACAGAAGACAGCGTGCTCCTCCCCGCCTTTCTCGAACGCGCGCGCGAGATTGAGCCGCGATCACCGGCTGACACTCGCAGGCTTTCACTCGCACATACAACGTACGGCGCACGGCGACGATCTTATCGTGTTTGGACTTTATACGGAACATAATGGCGACGGCGACGGCAGAAATGCGCTTGGAGTGTCCATATAATTGCTATCACAATAAAATACAAAAATAAAGCTCAGCATGAACCCATCCACGACCGTCGGTAATGGTGTATCAGTTGGAACTGTAAAGAAACCGACATCAACCGGTACTATAGTGTGTTCCTTACCAAAAGTGAGTCAATTCAGCAGGCTACATTTGAGCTTGCAAGTATTGTGGGTTCTTCCATGTACATTTCTCAGTGCTGGTTAACCTCCCTGCCTTTCATTAAATCATTTTCTCTCTCTCTCTCTCTACATGTACATTTTCTACAGGCCTAGCATGCTATATTCACCTTTTGATCTGCAACTGTGATTCTATGAAAGTGTATCGACTACTCACTCAAATGGTTGATGGTAACAGCTTGAAAACGTAAAAAAGTAGATTACATTGAAGAACCACGGCGATCTTGAAACTCCACGGAATATTGCATGAGATGACGCTCACAAAACAAAACCGCTGTGGTGATTCACAAAAAAAAAACATGTTCCCAACGGCGTTCTTTAATGTTTGATGAAAAAAATTCTCACCAATTCATAACGGCTATTCTGCTTCACATGATGATTGATTGATTGAATGAAATTTTCTTGAAGTGGTTGTTGTCATTTTTCTGGCCGGTTTCCTCAGTCCAGGATCATGTAGTCGCCTGCTGTCCTTCCCACACTGTTGGTCAGCCAGAGCTGGACCTTCAAGGCAGGGTTAGACCACAGGGCTTGCCATGGTGGTGGGGGTGATTGAAGAGACTATGGAGCTGGTCTGGGCGTGCAAGGATAGTCCAGCATCATGTCGTGGACAGTGTTCGACTGATCTTCGCAGTATTGACATAGCCACTGGTAGAGTCTGGGATGTTTAGCGCGTAATAAATTGCCATGCTGGTACGCGTTGGTCTGTAAGCGGCGCCAAGTGGTGGCCTGTTTGTGGTCGAGCTTGCGGAGTGGTGCCGGATATTGCTGGCGTTCTTTCAGATGGTGCTAAAGGAAGTTTCGTTATGGGCTGGGTATTGCCTCTGTGTCTTTGGTTGCCGGGGCTTGATAGGCGGTGGTAGGCGGTGCCCGGTGTGTGTGCCTGCCAGCTGTGGCGTGGGCCGCTTGGTTCCCCTGTGCTGCAGCTTTTCGTGGCGTCCAACGCTACAAGACAGCCACATCGCCTGCACACACGACGAGGAGGAGCAGAAATAAACGTTTATTTTCGAAGCAGTATCCCGGGTGGGATACTCTAGGTGGCAGGTCTCCTCATTCCAGGAGCCCTCTGGCCTTCACTGCCTCCTTGGCCCTGGCGACGATGCGTCGTTGGGGTTCCAGGTCCTCGGAGACCAGCTTGGCCTCCCACGTTTCGATGAGGTCTTCGATTTCTTGTCTGGCGTTACGATCTTTTGTTGAGGGCGATGCGTGTGTGTTTAGGTGCCATGGGCACTCAAATATCAGGTGCGCCAAGGTGTCCGGTACGCCCCAAATTGGACAGAGATATCCTTATAGCGTTGGGCAGATTCTATGCATGGGTATTCCTTGGGTGTAACTGTTACTTTGTAGTCTTCTAAATGTAGTGCTTTCTTCTTTGTTTATTCTTGGGTGAGGTGATGGGTACACCCTGCGTTCCAGCCTGTGATGTTGAAGGATCGCTGAGTAGGTGATGGATACGGTCCCTGCCCCTGCTGACGCTGGCCGGGCGTCTCGAAACCCTTTCTGCACACACGATGAGGAAAAAAAATATAATATGGATTCCACGTGTTGTAAGAGTTGGCTTAAGCGAAGCTGTGATCTGTGCTTGCGAACAACGCTGTTCTTGTTTAACGACATTTGGAAAGTAGAGAACACAGCGAAGTTGAACACGTTGTCTTCGGGAAGTGCCTAGGTCAACATTACCTTAGTTGTGGCGCTCGAACGTGTGGATCACACGAATGACGACGAAGGAGTGGTGACGATGAAATGTCAACAAAGCTGTGATGACGACGCCATGATGACAATTGGATGATACTTGAAATGAGGACAATAGCATGATGACGATGACGTGACGACACTGCAATAACTATGAAAGAATTACATCAATTGAACAAACGTGACAGCATGATGACGACTATACTTATGACGATGATCTTCTTTTCTTCTTCTTTCTGGGGTTTTACGTGCCAAAACCAGTTCTGGTTATGAGGCACGCCGTAGTGGAGGGCTCCGGATTAATTTTGACCACCTGGGGTTCTTTAACGTGCACTACAACGCAAGCACACGGGCGTTTTTGTGACGATGATGCAAGGACGACGATTTAATGACGAATGCGCTAGGACGACGACTGCATGACGACAATAGGATGAGATCGATGGACTGACAACGGTGACATGATTGCTGTAGAATGGCAATAGCATGATTGCGGAGGCATGATGACGACTGTATGAAGACGATGGAATGACGATGACGAAATTATGATGATGACTTGACGATGGTTGTGTGGTGACGACGAAACGACAACGCTGGTACGACGAGAGAATATAGACGGCGCAATGATGAAGAAGGTGGGACAACGCCGGAAGGATCGCAAAGGAATAAAGTCAATTGAATTACAAAGACGGAATGAGAACGATGACACGACGATGACGTCGTGTTTGTGTTGGAGCTGACCTCCGTGCTTATACGTACGCCACCAACCACCCCGGGCCGTGTCGGTTCCCACTATATCAGGTGGTGGTTTGCACTATGTCTAGTACTGGAAATTCATACAAGAGAGCAGCTTTGTATATATATCTGCCGCGATACCGATTGATCCAGCAGCCGCCAGGAGCCACGCGAATCTCTGGGGGGTAGGCGACGATAGCTTCGCTTTAAAATAAAAAGAAAGAAAGTATATGAACTAGGCTTGGGAAACGCAAAGCATCAGCCTTTCTTCGGTGAGAAGCATTCTGGTGGAGGTTAGCGATCCCCGTCCTCGCCAGGGAACTCCGAAATGGTGGGTACATCGAGCTTGTCACCATGCCCCCTGGTGACGAGACCGCCTCTGCAACGGCTTCGGCTCGTCCGACTTCTCCTATCCTCACTGTTGCCCAACATCGCGACCCTGGTGTGTTCTCTGGCCTAGCTGGCGAAGTGATACGGAACGGAAATGGAAAAGATTATGGGTTGCCGGAAAGCCAAAAAAGAAGGAAGGAACGAAAGAAATAAAACTATAAGGAACCAAATCAGGAATAGCAGACGCACGATGCGGCTGTGAATATGTGCCAAGTGAAAGAGGGGTGGGAGGTGGAGAGCGTAATGAAGAGGAGATCTCACTGCGGAAAAAATTATGGTTTCTTTCTGGTCACCCTCATCGTTTCTTCACCTTTACTGTGGTCGGATCGAATCGCTTACCATCCCTTTAAACTTTCTCCGTGAACGTGTTATTATACGGTCTTGAAAGAGTCTCATACCACGCTTCGCATTCGTAAGCCATGTTTTCTATGCGGAAACTCTTGGAATATTAAGGGGCGTCCCTCATGAAAACTTGGGAAGCGCACAACAAGCGATATCATTCCCGCTTTTCTCGCGTACATTCGTATTCCCCGCACTTTTCTTTCATCACACGCTCCTGAATTAAACCGGAATGGTTGTCATTAGTCTCCTTTACGGTGCAACGCGCAAGATGGCAGATGAACGTATGGCGCCCTGAATATATATATATATATATGTCGGTGCCGAAAGCACACTCCGGAATTTATTCCTCTTTCCCTTTTTCTTTATTCTATGAAGCTAAGTGCGGTGTTTCTCTGCTCACAAGTCTATCGGCCAGCCACATAGATCACTAGATTTTTGCTTATTTCGGGCGCTGAGTCCCTGGACAAGTGCTATCAAGGGAGCCGTCCTGCCCTCGCTTGTACCAGAAGCTCCCAATAGAGCCTCAGCTATTATTTACGGCTTTCATTTGCAGGTTGCTTCGCCTAGCTGGCGAAGTGATACGGAAAGGAAATGGAAAAGACTATGCGTTGCCGGAAATGCAAAAAAGAAGGAAGGAACGAAAGAAATAAAGCTATAAGGAACCAAATCAGGAATAGCAGACGCACGATGCTGCTGTGAATATGTGCCAAGTCAAGAAGATCCTCATGGGAAGCGAAGTAGTGTTATTGATCATTCGGAAACTTTATGACTCTGCGTTTCAGGATACTGTCTGCATGTGTATTTGCTTTCATACATCAAAAAAAAAGAATGAGTACGCAAGAAAGGAAGACCAGCCAGGATATGCGCTCTTCTGCCTTGTGCCCTCGTTTTTTTTTTTTTTTTTTTGTGTGTGCTTGAAGTCAAGTATGAATTCTTACAAACTCGCCCAAATTACAGTTCTTGTAGTTTCTTTCACTAAGCCGCTTTTGCAATGCCCGCGCTTCTAGCGGCCGCCACTGCTCGAACATTGCGCATTTTCTTCCTCTTTCGCTATCTCCATGTGCCTTACAAAGTAAGCGGCGGAAATCATTTTCCATGTTAACGTGCGTAGCAATGACAAGCAGTCCCTACGTTCCTCCTTAGTGAATTTTTCCGTCTGAAAGAAAATACTATTCGCTGAAATAAGGCAAGTGGTTCCACCAGAAACATGCACAGAAAAGTTTGAAGCCGCATCTGCAAGCATTTAAAGTTTCAATTACACGTGAGGTATCCTTTAGGCGACTGCATTGCTGTGTTCGTGTGCGGAGGATACTCACGGCGATAAAAACTCTTATAAGAAGGAACTTATGAGTACTTACGGCGTAGTGAGGGCCCACAATCTTTTCCGCTCGCATGGCAGTTTATTTTGCTCCTGATTTTTTGATATCGTCAATGCTACTTTATCAGTTCAATTTCAAAACACTTAAAACTGTCTGTTAGCGCTCACTTATCCAGCGTTGCAGGCCTGTGGCACAAATTTTATGTGGACGTTACATAGAGTCAGAAGAGAAGAGCGTGCTTGCCACACAATTTCCTGTCTTGCCATTCTACAATGGAACGTAATTATACGAAGCCAGATTTGACGTATAACCTCTCCCCCCAACGCTGTGCAGCGTACCGAAAGTTACCTGCCGTGATGACCAATGAAAAACAACAACCAAACGTGCTTGTCCAATGTGTACCACGCATAATTCTATAATTAACGCAATTTAAATGATCGGGGATGAATTAACGGCGTACAAAGGCGTAGACCTTTTCTCTTCTGCCCGACACGCAGCCGCTTCACCTTTCTGGTTGACTGAAGAGACCCGCTGCTTTTCTTCACTACGTGCACTTGGTGATACGGGGTATAGCAGGCGCTGACGTCTGCATATAAAGTTCTCATATCAGGATCAATTCCTGCTGTCTTCATCGAAGTGTTACATGAGCATTGAAAGCCCTGAACAAAACAACTATTCCATGACTGCAATTTTGACCTCGTCTTTCCAAGTATAAAGCTCATGCGAACATAGATGCTATGGCAACTGTGAGGAACCATAGCGCGAAAACATGCCAGCGTGATGGAAGGGGCCCACCCATGATTAAAGGCCAGCAGCAAGCTTTTGTAACCTGTCGCAAATCTTGATGACAATGAGTTTAGGCAGTGATATAATCTTCTTCGTCATGGAGCCTGTACTGATTAAATGGCAGCTACCTGCTTAGGACAGAAGACCACCCCACAAAATCGTTGCAGTTGCCTCAAAACGACGCACCCACCTACGTTATCCGTCTTTCTGTGATCCTTTAGTGGGCGCTGTTTGCATTACTAACTAGACCAAATTTGCACTCTTGTGCACACGATCCGTTTGTAGCGTCCGCCTCAACTCGGGTGTCAGGAGGCGCCCGCTACAGCGAGACAAGAAAACAGAAGAATAAAGATGTGCACAGGGAGCGTGCTTCGCGATCAGTCCTGCAGTCTACGTGTCAGTTGTTCTCTTCTTTAGCGTTCCACGGTGGTTACTCAGGACTAGAACATGACTGACCGTGGCAACTTGACTATGGTAACTTAGAACAAAGTGGCGGATGGACACACACACAAAAAAAACAAGTGCGAGTATAGTGGCGCTCGCCACTTTGCGCTAAGTTACCATAATCAGAGTAGAATGCAGAAGTATTGAAATAGCCCCGCAGTCAGTCCTTCCAAAGACTGTAGCAACGATTGTCCCAATTCAGGCTCCTGTCTCTACGATAGGGCAGAGGTGCGATTTCAGTTGCCGCCCTTATGAGCGCAAAATCTCCAAGTCTGGCTTCTTCACGCCGAGGTTTGGGGAAAGGACTGTCCAGAAATGCACTATCTGGAAAGGCCATCAATCGCAGATTGTTTACGTTACAAATGAATGTACGAGCTCGGGCATTTCTCCCAGTGGCAATGGCATTCGTAGAAAAACGCCTTGCCATTGACAGCAGCGCTATACCTTGCACATTTCCCTATACATGCGAGTATTGACTAGCTTAGCTCCCTTAAAATGTGTTAGTCAAATCTAGCTTTTCCACTGTAAGAAACCCTGTTGAGAGAATCCCGCTTCTACAACTTCTTCGTTTTGCGTGTGCTTCTTGGTTCTGCAAGTCAGCATATTGAGAGTATGTGTGCGGGCGGTGGTCCCGGAACTCAACGTGGCAAAGGGGCAAAAAGGGACATCAGCAGGTGTCGATCGTGACTATAGTGCTTAAGCGGTGCTTATACCGGTGCCTTCATGAATTAAATACAGCGAGACATTTCTCGCCTAAGCAAACACAAGAAACGTAGCGCTTTCAGACGTAGCGTGATGCACGTCGCATGCTGAATATTGATGACATAGTTGCACCGTACGTAAAAGAGCGGCGTTGTATCACATGGAATGTAGAAGTCATGACTATAATAGGGAACACATTCAGTGGGAACGAGTGATGACTATTGCGGACTTCAGAAGAAAGCGCCACCGCCCAAAGTTTCCAGATGACCATTTTATCGCACTGTACTGCGAAGACGGGGCAGAAATTTTCTTTCTTTATGTGGCAAGTTCACAACTTTATTTTGCGAATTTGCTGGGCAAGAAAAAAGGTCAGTCTTTCCAATTACGCACTTGTGAATAAAATAGCACACATCATTTTAAAAGGAATAGAAAAAACATTTCCTATCAAATGTTTGTTTATTTGTTCGCCCTCTGTTATTGGCTCATACCCACTATGGTGGATTGGCCAAAATGCGGATAGAATTGGAAGGCGATTAGTAACTCCCAGAAAACAGCTGAGATAATTGCGAAATAATGAAATGAATAAAATATAGCAAATAATTATAAATGTAACGCAACTTTTTTCAAAGAACTATAAACTAGAATTTTCCTCACTACATTTCATCTTGAAACTGCAGCGCCCACACAAGAAACGAGGACATAAGGCAAAGGTAATAGATCGGCAGTTTCAAGATGAATAGCTACCAACTCGCCCAACTTTCAGTACTTTTACAACTCATTCCTACTACAACATTTGTTTTCTTCAACCCAGTCCCCCTGCAGAGTAGCATGCAATGGTGGCTCGCCAGAAACTTATTCTTTGCGATAAAAGAAAGCTTCGTACTTTCGTACATGATAGCGTGTAATACTACTACGGATCGAAGTTTATTATCGATGGATCAAATGCTATACGTAAGGAAGCTTTGTTGCAGTGAAGCTTCTCATGGGATAATCGGCCAAGATCAGTTTCTATGTTAAATCTTGTCACATCGTACAGAACCTTCGGCCCATTTGCAAAGGCAGTGGTATATAGTTGCAACCTTATATATAACGCTTTAAAGCATCTGTGTTCAAACGAACGCGGAGAAACCATTCTCGCTTTGTTTCGTTTTTTTTTTCTTTTATCTTTTTTTTTGTTCAGCACGAATTGCACGCAATTTTTGGGAAACGAATGCTAAGCTCATTTATGGCCGGCGTCCAAAACGGTACATTGTAGACCTCCCGTGAGTTCAAACGAAAGGCTAAACAGGCTTCTTACATTGCGCCTCATAGACAGACACCGTGAAATAAACTGTGGCAACCAAGGAGCAGCCAATCCAGCCAATAAATGAAATCAGTGATGAGTTCCTTTTTTTAATCTCATCTCTTCCAGATGGCGGTGCTGACAACGAAAGACGCATCAGCGCTGTAGCTAAGGTTGTTGGTCTCACTGGCATACGAAACATGGTGCATTTATTTTTGTCAGCAGTGTTATAGCTCCCTTCTTTTCATGCCGGTTGTCATGCCAAACTTCATAGCCTGTGTCTCGTTTCCTTCTAATGACTGAGTGAGCAACCCTGAAACCTTTCACATCTGTACATGTCTGGCACTGTAATGAGTATAAGGTACCTTTTTTCGTAACGTTCTCCTTAGTTACGCGCAGATGTCGCCTACGACGAAAGAGCGTCTAGATTTACGAGTGCATTTTTGATGTTTGGGACACAAGCTTGGTGCATGTGTATGCTAATTATCGAAGTGCGCTTTATTTCTTGCCTCAGCAGGAACAAGGGGGAAGAAACACGGTGCAAGCATTCACGAGAAAATAATACGAGTCGAACATCCATCTTGCTGACGTGAGTTCTCCATTTCCTTACTTTCTTTCTCCGCTACTCTCTGAGCTGGCGTGCGTAGCGCCGTCGCAAGACAATTTGTGACGGCGTCGCCAACTTGTGACAGCACTGTCTCTGTGAGGCTTGCGTTTCTCCCCGACCGGGCGCATTCCTCTCTTTCTTTGTGGACGAACAAAACGGAGCAGTAGGAATAAAAGAAGATGCAGTGTCTTGTAATGCACGACCTTTTTAGTAAGACCTGCTTCTCTGGCGTTTGACAGAACACATGTAGTCGTCCCTGTACTCCCGTCTAAAAATTTGTATTCAGTGTCACAATATACATGGTCATCAGTTATTAATTGCGCATTTTTAATTATGACGTCGTCTTGTCATTTATTGCACAGTTAATAATGGAGTTCCACGGTTTTCAGCGACGTTGGCTTTCAGAACCTTATTTGTCTGTATTCTAAAAGTTCAGTAATGGGGAAGATGCCGTGCTAAATATTGATTAGCGCTCTTTTTTTCCTCCTAATTCCCTATATGATCGAGTACCTTTGAGACAGCTTCAGAGGTGTTTGGTCGTGCATTGCCTTCCTTGAACTTTTCGCTCTTGAAGAAATCGTTTCTTAAATACCGGGTATTTTGACTTGGTGTCCGCATTTTTTGTATTCGTGGGACTCAGTCTCAAGTCGACACTTATATTACATCTACACTGGCTAATCTCTGTAGCTTTCCCTCTCTTTCTCTCTCTTATATTACACACTTGTATCAATTGTGGCTTCGCGAACTGCTTCTCATAAACAATTCCTGTAGAAAAATGTGTAGAAGTTATTATAACGTTTTTCTTTCGAGGAAACTGAATCACAGCAAAGAACGTGTTGATGCTGCACAATTAATTCACAGAATGTCTATGTTTTGAGAGCGGTTTGCTCTCCGAAACATTTTACTGTTGTAACACCTCGGAAGCAGAAAATAGTGACTAGGTCGCAGATAAAATGAGGCAAAGGGGAAAGGATCGTTATTTACTAAGGAAGCGGTGCCCTGAAGGATTGAAATGATAGCCGTTCAGGATAGAAGACGCTTATGAGAGCAGGATTTCTGCGGGTTGAATATATAGCTAAGCAACAATCTTTGTAGTGACACGAAATGCCTGTAAGCATGCTGGGAAGTTAGACGTCTCCTTCCATTTCATCCAACTGTCTGTAAAGAATATGTAAAAATGCTAAGCTGTATTTTAAGAAAAATAGGGCAAGAGTGCATATTAGGAAACACTACGCGCAAGCATGATGGCAAGGTGCGAAGAAAACAAGTCGCAGTTTCGCCCGAAAGGCGAAGCATCAATTGCGATAGCCAATTTACTAGTAGAGTTCACGGAGTAAGGATAGTAGTTTTATCGGTTGCATAAACTTGGACACATTCGCGTACTAACTGAGTTAACAAGCATGGTGTCAGCGCGCACAAGCAAGCATGAATAGATCACACTCGATGACCGCAAACACGGTATAAGATATGTACTCTTCAGGTGGGGACTCTTCTCGGCTGGCTTGTGAGACGCGATCGACCAGACAAAGTAGCAACGGCGCCCGTCAATCGGCCCAGTGACGGCAGTGGATACTTATCGGCGGAACGACGCAACTTCAGTTAGAACAGAGGCGAGAGCTTGCGTGGACAAGGAACGCACGCATGCCCTTTTCCCCACCCACTCCCTTAACCACGGTGACCTACTTTCCCGCGTCACTCAATCATTTCGGATTTCCCGCGAAGCGCCAGTTGCTATACCAATGGGAGAATGAACCAATAAACACATTTTCTGCATTGAAGTTGCGTCGTACCACCTATAGGTATCCGCTGCCATCACCGGGCCGATTGGCGCACGCCTTTGCTACTTTATCTGGTCCATCGAGTCTCGCGAGTGTCCTCACCTAAAGAGTATATATCTTACACTGTGACCGCAGACAAGCACTGTCAAAACGCTGGCGTACGCAAGCGCGGCAGGAGCAGCGACCGAAGGTTCGTGCGGTCTATCGCTTCAACGAAACTGCGTGGCGAAAGCACAGCGCATACAAAAGTCATAGTTGTGTGGAGATCGCTTTCAAGATGCGGTGTGCGCGACAGCCCGACGCCCGCAAAGTACAAGTACGCAGTTGGTGGCAGAGTAAAAGCCGCGCCCCTCCCTCCCGCGCTGCCTTCCCGCTTTCCACTAGCGTGGGAGATTGAGTCGCCAGTTCCCCTTGCGCCTGGTCGTAGATACGCTTTTAGTGCCGCAGCTAAACGAAGCTCCAAGGTGCGGCTCACCACAACCACGGCAGTTTTCTTAGAGCACCCTTAAGGATTCAGGAACAGCACCTTCGTCGTAGCTAGTTTTGATGGCCTTCATCCCTCAAAAACGCTTTAAGAGACGTTCAAAGTTACGAAAGCCACAAACAGCGTGCACCCCATTTAGCTTAATCAAATCCACGCAACCTGCAACATCGGAGAATGCGGCATCACACTGCACCAAAGTCTGCGAGCCCGGAAAGGAAGAGTACTCCTATTCGATTGGAGAGCGATCAGTGGTGAAAAAATCATGCACCGAGAGAATGCAGCAAATGGAGGCAGAGCCTGGCCGAGCTCTCACGTTTTCAGGGCCTTGACTCCATTGACCTTCGACGTTTTTTTTTTCTTCCTTTTTCTTTCTCTTTTTCCTTTTTTTTTCTTTTTTTTAACTCGTCGCTGAGCGCCTTGGACAGATATCGAAACATCTCACATGAACAGTGTTCTCACTTTACTTTTGTTCTGAAATGAATCAAACGTGCAAGGAGCGGGAAACTTTCTGCGTGTGTCTGAGCCATGCAGGAAGAAAAGCGTAGGAGAGGCCCCGGTCAGACAGGATTACATAGGAAACAGGTAAGCCCAATACACTGCAGTTATCTCCGGATATCGAAGACAACTTCTCTCATCGGCAAAAACTGAATGACTGCCGCTCTGTGCGAGCCGAAACAAACGTCCAAAGCACGAGCGTACTTATCTTATTCTTGAGTAGAGCTCTACGCGTTGCACCTTTTTCTCTTTGGCGTCGTCAAGATGTTCTTGAGGAGCCTTGGAGAGCTTTCGTTGCGTACATTGAAAATGCTATGATTCTTTCCAATCCGATTCCGGCAGGCGTGTAATATTCGCGCTTATCATTTACAGCGGCTTTAATATGTTTGCCCTCTCTTTTATCACCCTGTATTTTCGAGTTGCATCGGCATGCGTGTAGCGAAAGTAGACAGGGGCAGACAGTCGGGGGAATTTTCCATCATTCAGATAACAAACATCTTTATCTATGCCGCTCTTACTGCCATTGTTTTATGTGCAGGCATCATTCAATACAGGGTAGTTAAATACGAGAGAAACCCAAAGAGTATCAGCTTCCTTATGGTCTTTTGGGACGCGGACAGCTAAGGAGCTTTACTTTTATGCGGCTTTGCGCAGCCTATTCATATGGCCTCACAGAGTCTCGCCGGGGAACCGTGTTTGAACCATCTGCGTTCATACCGTAATGCGCAAAGCACCTTTAATGTATGCTTCTTTCTATGTTGTACAACTATGCAATATCGACGGGGCTTTGAAAGGTTGCGCGCTCCGTGCAGCGGCGTCTCGTCAATACTCATTGAGTTCAGACGGCAGTCTAGACAGCACTCTCATGTTGTTCGGTCTCGCGTGGAGGCACCCTAAAGCAAACAGCTACCTCTATATAATTAGGGCAGCATACATTTTATAACGAAAATTGTTTGTCTGCTTTTCATTTTGTGCTGCTGCCACAAATAAGAAAAAAATAATGCACACTTCTTCTAATGCACTTCACCCACGCGTCGGTATGCAAGTCATACTGTTTCTTCCAGTGGCTTCGCTTACAGTTACTTTGGTGATGAAACGAAACTTCGGCGCACAGTGCCTCCATTATCCTGTATAGCATGTTCGGAGAAACTCGAGTAGGAGCATTTGCTGTCTGAGTGTTTTCGATCTTTGTTAGTCCTCGTGTTACGCGCTGTTACTCCTTCGAAAAGGAGTGCTTGAGTCGTCGCTAAAAATGAAAAGAACGACAATATTTCGCGACACGTGATGAGCGCGTTCCCTTCGTTCATGTGAGATCACGTTTACGAGAAGACAGAAAGACTTTGAAACACTTTTCATGTTTTAAATGCGGCGCATTTCTTGGCGAACATTTGCTACTTTGACAGTGTTGTCTGTCTGTCTGTCTGTCTGTCTGTCTGTCTGTATGTCTATCTATCTATCTATCTATCTATCTATCTATCTATCTATCTATCTATCTATCTATCTATCTATCTATCTATCTATCTATCTATCTATCTATCTATCTATCTATCTATCTATCTAGCTGTCTATCTAGCCACCTACGTCTTCGTGCTCTCATGGTCGTTTCGTTAACTTGGTATGTACCAAAATTGGCCTAAGTATATGACGAACATAAATCATTAGTCATGACATGCGTGTCATGTAAGTCATGAAACAGCCGCCTACGTCTTGGTGCTCTCATGGTCCTTTCGTTAACTTGGTAGGCTCCCCGCACAATGCTTCGCATAATGTCGATTCCCACAGGGTGTCGGATCTGCCTCTTTTTTCGTCAAATGTTGCTGTGTACTGTATACCGAGCTGCACATTCTTTCCTCGACAAGTAGAAGCAGAAGGAGCGCTAACGAGTCTGCAACCATTCGCATATGCATCTCACCGATGTGACTTCGCTGGTTGTCTTTTGTATTTTTGTCCTTGTTGTGTGTGCGGCATGTGCAAAATTCATGTGCCATACAGACAGCGCCGAGTCATACAATTGGCGTTGTAAGAAGACATGTGTCATGAAAATAAATATACACAAAAAGTTCACCTACGATTACTCCACGTTGCGAAATTTCACCGCAGCTCTATACGTGTTTTCATTTCGCGATATATTGGCTGGCGCGGATATTAGCTCGTGCGGCACGTTGCAAATGGAGCGAAGTGTGGCGCGTCCACCTTCCTAATCTGGAGATCGCGAGAGACAGTGCGTGGGTGACACGTGGGCGCGATTCACTGCAGCCGCCGCAGACAGACCTTGGCTCTTGCAACGCTTTGTATCCATATATGGTATGGGTGGCGTCATCGGTGAACAGACGACGCGCGCTAGTATGGCATCATCTCACAGCCATCTTCGCCGCGGAGCCCGTCTTGCGCGGCACTGCGCCTTTCTTCTCACGCTTTCGCTTTACCCTCCTTCTCCGCTTTCCGCCTCAAGGTTCCGCTGCGTCCTCCTCTTCCGCTTCCCTCTTCGCGCTGTCTTCGCTATCGCAGTCTTTTATCCCCCGCTGTGCTCCGCGTTCGATCTTTCATCCTTCGCTGTGCTCGTACGCTCCGTTACGAGGAACGCCGATGCCGACGCTCGCCTCTAAAAATTTACATGCCTTGTATTGCGAGAGGTTACCAAAGTTCGCCTTTGTGGTGGTAAGCGGTTTGTAGTCCCTTTAAGCCACTGACTGAAAGTTGCCGATTTCCAAGTGTTTTATTAAAGCGAAGCTTTCTATTTCTCACTGATTCGTCCGTGAGCGCCAAAAACGCACTGCAGCAAAGCCGACTTACACAATGGAACTATCTGCGCATACAATAGAACAACCCAGCGCACGACATACGTATCGTAGAACACGACAGTTTACATTCGCGGTTGTACCGATAAGAACAATAGGAACTGCAACGCCACGCTACCCAGACGAACTGTATACATCTGCATTGCATTACGCGCGTCACGCAATGCATTCCCGGCCGTCAGCATGGGTAGGCCGCGGGTGCAGTGCATGGCAGAAGAGACTGCCGTACGCAAACGTAAGCGCAATTTTTCTTTCTCGCTACGCTGCTAAACTGGTCTCCATAATTGCAGTTAGTGTAATATATTCAAAGAAACTACGCGGGCCCCAGCTCATACGAACTCTTGAATGGATTAAAAGGAATGCCATAAACACTTCGTAAAGAATTAGTGAAGGAGAAAAAAAGAGAGCAACCAGAAAAACGAGGGGGGCGGGGGGCTAGGAAGGGGGAGAATATTTGCACCTACATGAGAAACAGTGACAGACTATTGAGACGTATACATGTTTATCTTTCACCGGTGGCCGCTTTCCATCTGCTAACAAATGTTAAACGTCATCGCTCGGCGCAGGACGCGCCTGTATCGGAAGTTTCTAGAACGTTATCGATGCTTCTTTCCGTTGCCTGTTTTCACCGACACATATGTTATCTGATTGTATGACCGACGCGAATTGTCTAGAACTTTCTGGAAGACACGCGGGCACCAGGTAATAATCTGGAACATTCGATGACTCAAGTATAAAAGCCGACGCGTTTTGCCGCTGAGCAGATTTTCGACCATCGCCGACTGTGTTCGCCGCTATCGTTGTGCTTCGAGTGTAGCTTGCTTTTGTGGGCACAGGTTCGCCCAATAAAGAATCAGTTTCGTCATACATAGTTTTACGACTGTTTTCTTCACTGTCACTACTACCTGACATCTGGTGGAGGTGCTGGGTACGATCCCAGTACCTCTCGCACCAGGTAGGTATAGACATACAAACTGTCCGAATCACGATTAGCCTGGTCTCTAGTATCCTGTTTTCGAAATCGTGATATTGAAGATATGAGGCCGAATTCACAAACATTTGTCTTCATAGGGGCTCTTTGCCATTGCCCAGTCACCGTCACTAATTATATGTTCAACGTCACGACCAGTTGGCATCTGCTGTTACGAACAGTTATAACGTATATAAGGACGCTTTTTGTGTGAATACATGCCCAGATTTTTCAAAAATTATGGTTATGTAGTCAGTTCGTTTCGATATGTAGCCTATGACAGCACGGAACTGAATAAAGTGATTGCGAGCGAAACCAAGAGGGAAAATTATGCGGTGTAATCATCCTTTAGGGATGATTGACAACTCTTATGCAATCTATAATATGGTTCGTGTGTGAGTGTTGATCATATGTTACTTATAATGATTACTATGAAAGACGGCACATTTCCAGTGACACCGAGTCACCAAAGTTGACAAATGTCCTGTGGCCCAAGTTCGCTGAGAAGTTAGGCATGGACATAGATTGACAGACACGTAGCAACATACCGCATGCTGAGTTGGTGTAACATTCCGAATAATGATAATAGCATTAACAGTCCAGCCAGAAAACAAATAACATTCACCAGCCCTGAATGGCTGAGAATCTCGAAATGACCCTTTTCCGCCACTTTAGGCCGCCTTCAAATGGGCTAACCAAGGAATGCCAGGCAGAGGTGCCAGCTCGGCTTTTCTCTCCGGTGCTCTCTCAGCAAGCCTTAATTTTCCGGAAGACCCGCGACACACCCTTGTCTGATGAGCGACCGACACCGCAAAGGGAAACTTCGCTTTCACTACGACGCTGCCGTCTTTGGCTGGTTAGGCTCCGGATGTGGAGTTCAGTGTTTGTGGAGGCACTCTGTTTAGTGGCGCTCAAGAACGGTATACTTGCTTGCATACTTGTCTTTTCCCCGACGCGGCGAACTTAACGGCGCCGTGGCATATAAAAGGGAGGGCTCACAAAAGAAAAGGTGAAAAACCAAAAACCAAGATAGAAGAACCAGATTGTCGCAGGGTCAGCAGCTGGTCTTACGGTTTCAAAGCTGCACGGCACTTTGTAGGAAATACATTACATTCGACTGCCACAAACGAGAAAATTTTGTCGAGGAACCACGGTGAGTTTGGCACTCTGTGGAACTTCGCATGAACTGACGCTCTACGTGAAGGCGCTCTGACGATTCACAATATGAAACACGCAACCGGTTTCTTATGCTCAATGGGGAAAGAAACTCTCAGCGATTCAATGCACACGATGAAACAAAAAGAAATAATATACAATAAATATATTAAGATTATCGCATGCTTTTTTCCTTTTGGAAGGAATTATGGGAATATAGTGTCTGAAAATACAGCTAGCGCTTTCCATCCGCAGCGAGCCTTCTTCACGCCACTAAAGGGTACTCTTATCAAGACAGTGAAAAAAGTATTTAAAAGGACATTAGGCGGGAAAGTTCCGTAAAATGTGAAACACAAGACGATATATCAGACTAAACCATCGTCAGGGCCAAAAAAACATGTACATCACTATGGAAACATTTTTTTTAATACACTGAAGGCGGCAGCGGGGGGATTGCTGCTGCACTTCCCGTTTCTGCAAGCGCGCTAAACAGGTCTGCCGACAACACTGCTCTTGCTTGTTAGTGGATGACTGCGCTCCCACGATGGAAAATGTATTTACGCGAATGCGGAGAAGTTGCCCTGAGCCGGCGTGCTCTCGCCTGCTGCTCTTCACTAAGGTAGGACACGGAAATAAAATGATAATTTATGATGATGATCAAAAATAGCGGTTGATTCCAAGCTTAAGCTCTAAACTACGAGGAAAAAGGAGGGTGCAGCCACTTGGGGAAGCACAGTAGTTCAAAATAACCGTACTGTGTCCCGTCAGTGCAATGTTTTTACGTACACATAGGTTCTCAGAGTTTTAGTTTGGATGAAGTAAGTTTTATTTTTGGTTAGAATGCTTGGCCGACATTTCTTTTTTCTCGGGAGGCCTTCTCTACAGCGCTGCTTTCATGCAGGCAAAACGGCCGCATTTGCATGCATGCATAGTAATGCAGTATATATGCTTGCGAGAAGCTCCTTTGGCGGAATTGTATTCTCGGAACAGTGTATTCGGAACTGCATTTTTCAAGAACTAAGTGCGGCGCGAAGTCACGCGCACAGACTCTGTTATTTCTTCATAAAGGTATCTCCCTACAAAAAAAAATATTCGCGCTCTATTCGTTGAATAATACTCGGCTCGCAGGTGGCGTCGAAAGAAGACTTTTTCGTTCCCTTTGCCACTTCTTCTGTCTTCTTCTTTCTGGGGCTTTACGTGTCAAAACCAGTTCTGATTACGAGGCACGCCGTAGTGGAGGGATGCGGATTAATTTTGACCTCCGCGGGTTCTTCAACATGCACTACAACGCAAGCAGACATCCGGACCAGCATCTCAGAACAAAACACTTCATACCTCCTCTATTCCACCATGGAACTGGCTTAACAACGTAAAACTATCACACGCATGGCGAGAAGTCACCTTTAAATTCAACAAAACGTAGCAAAACCGATGGGTGCTATACCTGAACACTCACACCTCTACTTAAACACAGCAGCACATTGGGGCAAATGCATAGCGTGATAGCCGCTTGGGTCAAGGCGGTATCAGATGGAAGAACTTGATTTTATCTCGAACACAAACCAAGCAATGGAACAGCGCACCATCACGTTTTTTTCAATCCAACAGAATGCAGCTTCGTTCTTTTCTTGTCGTCGGATGGGCCCTCTCGAGCACGTAAGAGCAATATTTCAAGCTGGTGGTTCGTTTTCGAATTTCGACGGCACGTGGCGCTCTATATTTGTGCCAAAAGCATCGCGGAGGGGAGGAGGATGCAAGTACTAGCAAAGGCATGCTGCGGAGAGAGTGACGAGCGCAGGAAGAGAGCACGGCGGCATGCTGCGAGCGCTGAGGGCGAGTGGATTCGCGGCATCGTTAAGAGAACGCAGCAAAAGCATTGGCGAGCGCCAGAGTCGGCTCTCCAATAGATCTTGCTCCGTGATTTAGATCTCGGCTCTTAAACACGTTCCGGGATGCTTTCAATTTCTTTCGTTATCATCGGTTCTGGTAATTTCATTCGGACCTTACACGTGTGGTCAAGGAAAGTCTCTTCTTCAAGTCAGATGTATTTTATTGATATTATGGGAAATTACAAAAGGATAGACTATAAATGTAATTTTTTTTTCAAATCCGCGTGTAATGCGCCATAATTTTCCGAAATTAAAAGTATTGTTTGTTTCTGTTTATTTTCTTTTTACGAAAGGAACTGTGGAGCTAAGTGGTGAAGACAAAAGATTCGAGTGACTCATTTGAGAAACGCCTTTTAAGCTCAGAAAGGTTCGGCTGTGTATATACGACGCGTAGGCACATAAACGTTCACAACTGTCACATAACGCGAAAAAAGATGAAGAGCAGAAAGCGCGACGCATTTCCCACTTCCTGCCCAGAACTTTGGCCGGTGTACTGATGAGTGAACGCGAAATGACAAGGAAGAACACCCGCAGGTGTAGACTTATGCGGCGCTGGCCGAGCGGACCCGAGGGAATTAGCTAATCAGCGAGAAACGTGTGCACGATCACGCGCAATTTTAATTCCCGCTGTAACCGGGCGCTATATGTTTGCGTCGTTTACTGTAAGAGAATAGCGTTTGAACGTGAAGGTTCACTGCATGGTTACGAAGCGCAGCGTGTTCAGAGCGTGTTCAGAGCGTGTTCAGACCAACGAACACGATGGACCAACATCACGCTGGCAAACTAGAGCATGAGACATGTGTATTCGGCCCGTCAGGTGCTCGGAAGTGTAAGCAATTAGGCTCTCGGTGCGAATGGAAGGTGGAAGAAGGTTGAAGAACTGATGTTTGTATGCGTATGTTCGTAAAGATGTTCAGAAATAGCTGGGTTGCACTTAGGACGAAGAAAGAAAAAGAGCATAGAACGCTCTGCTCACTCTGCCCATTTTTACAAAGTGACTAAGATCGACCCAGAGAGAAAAAAAAAAAAGAAAGCCCCGCTTCTTTTTGCTGTCTCGAGCTCTTGCAGGCGACTTCTTAGGTTAAGCGACTTTTAGAGACTGGCAGGAGACATTTTACTTTGTGCTGCAATATTGAACCTCACAATTCGCAGCACGGTATTGTAGAGCGGCTTAAGGTTACGAAGTAACATTGTTTAACCTCTCAGTGGTGGAAGGACTAATGCAGTCAAATATAATCCGTGCTCACACGACTGCTCACACCCACTAGCAAAGCACATTCACACATACGCACGCATACACGCACAAACCCATGCGCACGCCCACGTGCATGCGTACGCACACTCAAGCAGGGAAACACACGCGTTTACGCGTGGTTCGAATAAATTGAAAGCACAAACACTGCTCAGTGGACCACGTGCAAGTTATGCCACTGTTTTGAAGGCGTCGACACATCGCTTGTTCATGAAACTTTAATGCGTATGAGCGGACGTACGAACACGTTGAGTGCAGCGCAACCAGTAAATGGCCACGGGAAAAGACCATGGCGCGCACACACAAGGTAATAACTTTCAATAACGCTTGGAACATTAGACATTGCTTGTTGGAAGTTAGTGTTGTGTGTGTGTCCTGTTTTCTTTCTGTGAAGATCTACAAGGTGTGCTGCCCAGAACGCCTTCGTGATCCCATATATACAAGCCTAACTGACATCCCTGATGGAGTTGAGGCAAAGTTGGCGAACAGTCCAAGCAGACATATAAATTGCTTTGCAAATGTACATGGCACACCACAAGTTGTCAATCTGCCTCACTTGCAGAAAGCGCCATAAGCATGGCCATGTTTGCTTCCTCTTCACGTCATCTAGACGCATTCGCTTGATATTCACTATGGCAATGCTCATAAGCATGCAATATGAGCACGTTCCGCTCGGTAGTTATATATTTTGCTATTTCGGCGAGCATATCTATGAATGCAAAACCAATGTACGCTGGCCTCGTCAGTACCACGTTGTTACAGGCTCAAGAGACGATACGCGCAAACAAGTTCGCTTTTCCATACTTCTCGCCTGGCTTAAACAAAATGGCAGACATCGGGATATAATCGTAAATAAGGAAACAGCGCGCATACCCGTGCTGCCATGCCTGCTTTACGCCACTCGTCGCACCATTCGAATGCATCTCTCAGCTTCAACAGTGGTATCAATAGGAAGTCGGGCATCTTGGTTAAGGCAAGTTAGATAAGTGGGGACGCCTGGGGGGATTATTGGATTTCAGATATTATCTGTTATGCACTGACAAACATTTCTCAGCTGTTCTGCATCAGAATGGAAAAAAGAAAGTACGAAAAAAAGGAACGAGAGTCCTTTGCCAAGCAGGATGGGAGCAAGTTACTGGCGGCCTTGGCTGATGCTCGCCCCATTGAGGCCCTCCAGCTGTCTTAGCTTGACAGAATAATTAAACGTGGTCTTTCATAATCTGCCGCATAGTACGAAGCACATTTTTATGATTACGTACTATTTAGTGAGGCCATCGTTTGAAACTAGCTGCTGAAAATAATTAAACATGAAACGCTGCTGTGGCTTCATAAGAAAAATAAGGACATACTTTAGACAGCGCAAGCCTTTCGGCAGAGCCGATCCGCTCCCTGAATTCAAATTTATACGTTTCATCGAAATGTCATCGGCATATCGCTTTTACGCACCTACCTGGAGCCTATACTAGGATGGATGACATGCAAATTTGCTTGTGATTTGCCATTAAGCTCTCCGTAACGAATACTTTAAAAGCGAAAAATACCCCGCAATGAGAGCCATATTTGCCCTCTAGTGGCGAAGACATTTTTTTATTTGTTTTTGTCAGCGCTAGTTTGCTTTAGCATTCGCTTTCAAAGTCAAGTTCAAGCAGCAGGCGGAAAGCCTGCGGGAACTCTGCGAAGTATCGTGCCATACTACATCATCACAGCCTTTTGGATAGATAGAGAGAGAAAGGAACAGCACATTTATGAAGTCAGGGCTGGAGACAATAATTAAATTCTGGCGCAGTATCGTGGTTTCTCAGTTAGATGTACAGAATTCTGTTTCTATTGTTTCCCCCTCTGACCAACATGAGGCGCACAAAACTTTCTTTCGAATCTGGGATGTAGCGTCAAAAAGCCAGATGTGGCTTACCGGAAGAATTATAATTCAGCCCATTGTTATTCAAATGCTTCTCAACTTACCCTATGTACCCTTTCAGTGACGATAGTAACTTTCAAGGATCCGGAAGTCTTTCTTTTCCGCGTTGCGCTTTGTTTTCTATTTCTTTATTTATTTTTTGATGCGCTATCTCAAGCATTGCACTGATGAAAGAATGAGACTTCACGGCCCTGCCCCCTTTTTCTTTATTTATTTGTGCCACTGTACAATCTCGTTATGCAGCGATGAGACACTAAAAAGACATGTTTCGCAACTCACGGCCATTTGTAAAACTTTATTGTTATTCGCGAGAAATAAATCGCACGTACCAACGCGGACATTACTACACCTTCGGCTGCGATTATCATTGCAGAATTCTCACACGTTAACTTCGCAAATCGCACGACCCGATGCCTCGAACTCAATGCGCCAGAAGGCTTTGCTACCAGCGTCACTCAACTTGTGGCTTCAGTTAACATTGTTTGCTCTTCACTAGCTTCTCCTCTTACAAGCGATAGCCTTGTTGTGGGGTCATCATTCGAGCCAATTGCTGTGTTGCTAGTGTTGAATATGGTCGCGCGGCTCTTCAAGGCTGCAAGCAAGAACAAACATTTTTGTGGCGACTACCGGATGGAAAGTGAAACTGTACTGATCCAAATAGAAGTGTTTTGGCTACACTTTTCCTGGCAACCAGCGTGATACATACGCACATCGTACGCCATTGTGTGTTATACGGATTGATCATTTTTAAGTCTTACGGAATTTCAAAAATTGCCTGTTGCAGATAACAGAATCCTAGTCCTTCAGCTCGTTTATATTCAGAGAGGGGGACATTGCTTGCATGGGAAACCGGATCACATGTTCAACTAATAACAAACATTCACAAATTAGCTTCCTAATTAATTAAGTTATGGCGCATATTACAATTTACGAATTGTAGCCGGTCAGCTTGCAAGGCGTATCCACTTAGAACGAAGTTTTAGAATGACACCATGCAGTTTGGAGATAAGGGCCATGAAACTCGCCGTACGGTTGTTTTACTTCCTTTTTTATCAAAACCCCCTATTAGGCATTCAAGCACAATAGTAACTAGAACACCCATGTATTTCCTCCCGCATTTTGGGAAATATCTCAAAACTGGTGTCATCCTGAAGATTAATTTCAAGTGAATACTTCTAGCAACCTCACCGGATACAATTCGTAAATTGCAATGTGCCGGAAAATAACTAATTCAGTAATTGATTAGTCAATATTTGATCATTATTTGAATATGTGATTCAATTTTTCTTGCTAGTGATGTATGCCTCTTCGGCTAATCCAGCTATCAAAAATTATGCTATCTACCACAGGTGATTTTCATATTTTCTGGAATAGTTTAAAAATAATCAACCCCTATAAATCAAACAGGCCGCGGTTCAACTGCAATAATAATATATTTGGGAAGAGGCGACAGCTAAATGTGTACTTTGGTGAGCCAACGTGGAAACAAGGGTGTTCGATGTGACAGCGGATAACTGCAAAATAGCATAATAGCGACGAAATACCTCAAAGGTCAAGATAAAACTGAGGGTAAAAAAAAAACGCGTCTCTGGGCATGTTCACATGCCATAAAGAGGAAAACAGAAAGGAAGATATCTTACTCATGACTTAAGCATAAAACGCCCGTCCCGGGTTGAGAACTTGCGAGCTCGGTGCAAGGTTTGCGTTTGAATGGGAGTTTGAGTTGAGGAGCTTAAATGAGACCACCGCTTCATATGCTCGAAAGTATGACATTGCGCGCATGCGTGCTTGTGCTATACGAAGAAATACGTTCGAGCAGATGTGTAACGGATCCTTCTGTGGAAGAAGACGACGACGACAAACACGCGAGCAGTGGCACGAGCGCACTTGCGTGGTTCCGCCAAGAGGCGCCAACAAGCTGTTGAAGAAGACGATGCTCGAGCTAGTGCTGGTGATGATAGTTTTTGTTCGCGGACAACGCACATGCCCTAGCCATATACAGCTTCGCTGTAAAAAGGAGCTTAGAGTGCTTTTTACCATCCTTGAACAACTGTACATCTCATATTATGGACCCTTATACTCACGGATTCTAGAGTCACAAATACGTACGCCTGGCCCGAACGCACGTTTCAGTATAGGTGGCAAATCTGGCGGGGAAGCCAAGCTATTTATTTATTTATTTATTTATTTATTTATTTATTTATTTATTTATTTATTTATTTATTTATTTATTTATTTATTTATTATATTTGAAGATTCTGCACCTAGTCAGGGCTATCGCAGGATAACCTTGAGGCCAGCCCCCGAGACCAGAGCCCGAGCGTGTGATGCGAAAATCACCAACTCTCCAGACTCACGGGTTTGCTCAGCTCGGTAGATTATTTTCCGGGTTTGTGCCGTGAAGTGGAAGCCTGGTGATTCGTCATACTCGCCCACATTTGGCGGGTCTCGAATTTTCCTCGGATACACGGGACTGTGAGGAGCAGCACAGAAAGTGTGATGACCTCGTTATGAACGGCTGCAATTGCACTAGTATGTCGATGAAAGCGAGAAAAAAAAAGTAAAAAAGCAAGAGCGACACACCAAGAACTGAAAAAGAAGAAAAGGGCCAATGCAAATTAATGCTCGCTTAATATATGGCATTAGACGAGACTCTCTAGTGTCCGGACTGCGACGATTCTGCCTTGCCGCTTTGATTACTTGCCTTCTTTTACAGCACCGCAGCTGTTAAGAGTTCATCCGCGTCTTATCGCGCCTTTCTTCCAATAGTCCTGTCTTCAGTACATGCAGGACCAATACACGTAAGGCATCCATGGCATGAAATTGTGCTTATATAGTGAGCACCACAAGTGTAGACATTACAGTTCTTTAAATTGTGTAAGGCAATTACGCGAGGGCCGTAATAAGCTACCAAATTTGGCCCGAACCCTTCCAGACATCATTCAAATTTTCTAATGGTTGCACTCATGTAAGCTTCTGTAGAGCTGAGTGACCTCTCTAACGACTACATAATCAGCCAAACAATGAATTTGTACATTTTGCGGACCTTTAGGAGCTCACTCTCAGCTGACGCTATTCTTGAGGCATGCTTACTTGTAACCTACGATGAACTTATTAAGGTTCCTCTTTTTCATTATCGTTATAGGAAAGGACGAACACGAAAAGGGTGCCCACCATGCGCGTAATGTAATGAAAATCTCACGCAAAACAAAGCCGGAGTGAGACGTTGAATGCGGTGAAGTGTGTAGGAGCAGGCTTGAACGGCACTAGTAATTGGTACCACATTTGTTAGTCTCACTCACTTGTAAAAATTAGATGTGGTTGGGAGTGTGCGACTTATCGTGCAGCAGAATGTTGACATCTGACTCCTTCAATGTGACTGCGGGCTGGCTAGTTGCCTCGTAAAACGTTTTGATTTCCTGGAATCTTGGTGTAAGTGGTATAACGCTGAGCTCGTGGTAATTAAGAAAGAGTACCGCCGTTGGGGACCATTACCACCATCCCAGAACTTTTTCCAACTTGCCCTTTTAATGAGATCAGTCCCAAACTCCCGAACTGCGTAAATTTTCCTGAGTTTCTCGGGTCATACGCCTGAACACACGCACTTAAGTGAGCACCATGATTTATTGAGTGCATGCGTATTTCCAACTGCTCCTCGTCATCCCTGTTCTCAGCTGCTCATAATCATTGCATTCCTTACATCTTACAGCTTAGCGAACAATTTCGCCACTGTAGTTTTCCTTCCGGGATTTGTTCTGGTGAGCGTACAACTTTGTTGGTACTGTTTCCCCTCTCTGCCTGCTTCCTCAGACACCCAAGGAGCATCCACGATTGAAGTGATGTTGTCAACTCTCCGAGATTTTCTAATTGCTCAAGTCGCTGCACTTGACAAGCCTTACCGGACATTCATTATTCCCACTGTATGTTTCTCACCTACGCCGCTTAACTGAATTTCGGATGCTTACGGGCTTCCTGGACACAGCAAGTACAGCATTCCGTAGCCTCAACCCTCTTCCGCACGGCTAGTCAGCGGCACAAAACGAATCTTAAGCACGAAGGCTGCATTTAAGAATCAAGAAAACAAGAAGATAAACGAAACAGCCACTGGGCACGAGCGGTACTGTTTCAGTAGTTTGAGTACAGCGTATAGCAGGGTACTATAGACAAGCGGGTCACGTTCACAAACCGCGCTCATTTGCATTCGCCGCAGGCTCGCATACGTCGAACACGCGCTTTGGCCACTCACTGCCGGCAGAAATTCAAGGCTGCGTTCTCATTAGTACTTGTTTTCCCGTCACGTTCAGCTTGAACACTCAGACTGAACTTCTGTAGCGCTGAACTTACTGCAACGTCCCCTATTGACCGGTCCTGATTGGAGAGAGTTGAAGTATTTCTATGGGCCGCGAAATAATACTTGTGAAGCCGGGAAATACTCAGAAAATTATCAGATAGATACCACGACAGATCACAACCGTGAAATGTGAACGTGTGCTTGAGATTCAAATTGTACTTATAGAGGGGATTCGTAAATTGATAGCGCTCTTAAGCATACGCACATGCACACACACAAATCTTGTGTGCTGCTAGGTTTGTCTGTTATGTTCGTAATAAAACCGGCATTTATGTATTAAGGCATGACCTTTTTTTTCTCAGTGATTTTTAAGGCACTTCTGTAACATTTACCAAACTCAGTGAGTAATAGAGGCGCTGTGGATTTTTCTTCTTTTTCTACGCCTGAAGTGATGTTGACGTCCCTGCAACCTTTTGTTAGACGCAGAAGCCACGGTTGATGTCATTAGTGAGGCCACTTAATTGTTGCGACAACGGGGGTGTTTCTCTCAGCAAAACGCTTTATGGCGGAACAAAACATCATCCTGCGAGAAAAAGAAAGGGTAGAAAGGATGAAGTATATGCATTGAAGCACTTCTCTCTATATCTTTATTGACTGAGTCCCGAACAACCGCGTGAACGGGCCACCTCCAGAACTCCCAAATATATAAAGTGAACAAAAACAAAAACACACACACAAAGGGGTCCGGAATGGATGCCAGTCCAGAGCTGTGGCAACTGTTGGATATTGTAACATTCTTCAAAAAGACCATTCGTACGTTCGACGAAGAGAAAATCTTTCAAGACAAAAATTTGTAAAGGAAAGAGCTTCTCGTAGCTAACGAGATTTTGATGACCTGGCCTTCTTCACGTCTTGCTTTTTGGCTGAGTAAAATGCTTGTCGCATGTATCATCGACGAATAAAAGAAAAGATAGCTGTCAATCGGCACATTCCTCCTTTGCTCGTCCAGCGGTTGTTACGAGAGAGCGGGGAAAGCTGACGCACAAGAAGGGAAAGCTTAGGAGGCTCACTCAGCAACGCTTTAGAGCTCATCGTAATGCACTGCTTAAGCAATGCTTGGAAAGAAACAATATTTAATATATTTTGCAAGCCTGACTGAGTTTGTCTTTAAGCTTGCTGGTTTTCTGCTCTTGTCATTTTCTTTTTAGAAAGCGTGAAAGGATGATGGTACCATGTAACGGGCATTGCGAAAGAAATTGAGAAGCGGGTTTTGTGGCTTATGTACACAGTCGGGTACTTTATTTCGGGGTATGAAGCGCATGGAGCTAGGAAGAGGGCAAGTACACTCCTCGAATAACGGTAATGGCACGCAGAAAGAAGAGGTGTCTTCTTGTAACGCTACAAACTTACGCGGTTGAAATCGAGAGCGGAAATGTAGCGAAATCCACAGAGTTTTTCTAAAGTGTACGCTGCTGTTTGTAGAGTCAATGCTTTATCAGCAGGCGTGTATAGCAGTAAACATTTTAACAGGATTGCTTATGTAAGGCGGTCAACTCTGGGGCGAAGCAAAGCCACTCACGTCGGTTCAGGTTCAGGAGGACGTACGCTCAGTATACACGTAACCTCACTGAACTTCTTTGCATGATGTGATGTTGCACCAGGTCGTATAATGCTTCTGTTTGCTGTAGCTTAAGAGGAATCTGTAGGTTGAGCGCCAACACCAGTTTTTCTATTTAAATACACCTAAAAATATTTTTATGCGATAACTGCTAAGCTATTATGAATGAAAGTGGTCGCATTTGAGAAAACTTAAATTGTAGTAACTCTAAAAAGCAGAATGGTAATGATTTAAAACTTCAAATTCATAAATAAATTGTCGGTAAGATGGTAATGATTTAAAACTTCAAATTCATAAATAAATTGTCGGTAAGAAAAAAATAGACACACGAAGTTTACAAATCCTAACATGATATCGCAGCTTCATCAAGTGCGTCTGTTAAAATACCCCAAGCGTACAAATGTAATATATATTTATAAATTATGTGAAACTTTTATAATGTTTACACAAATTGCACGAAAGTTCCACTTGCAAATTAGTGATACATTTCAAAGCAATATTGGATGTATTATCAAATGCAGTCCACTGAATTATATATCGTTCTCTATTGCTGAGATACAAAGTTCCAAACTTGATGCACGAGGTTTTTTTTTTTCATTTTTCAATTTTCACAACTTAAAAAAATTGGCCCAAATTTAAACTTTACTTCCCCCATTTACTAGATAGTAACTTATTATTTTATTTGCAACAACATTCATCAGAACCAGCTACTAGTGTTGCCGAGAAAAGCGAATCTCGCGTTACCATGTATTAAGGTAAAGCTCGCTGAGCTAACGCCTCTCCGTAATGACAGCCGTCCTCTATTTAACAGAAGGGAAACTCTGGTGTGAAGGTTAGAAGACCCAGAAACTTTATCGACTGGTTTTGTGCAGACGTACTAGTTCGTTAGGGTAGGTCCTTCTGAGCACTAAATGACACATTTAAGCTCTACGCGTAAAACTTTTTCTATTAAATGGGTTTAAAAATGTGTATCGCAACAAATCGCAACGATGTCGCTTCCCTGAGTTTTCAGCCGCCCCGTTACAATTTACGTAGTTAGCGCAATTGACGTCAGTTCGGCGAGCTATCCGATTAACTACCCAGGTTCCGTCAACGATAACTTTTCCAGCTTTATGGTTAACAAATGTTGTTCATAATACATTATTACCCAATTAACTCGAAATAGTAAAAGCTGGAAAATATTTCGAGATAAGGGGAGTTTCGAGGTAGCCGAATTTACACATATATAAGCATAACCACAGCGTAAAGCCAACATGACGCGTTTCCGATATGGCACCGGTAACCACCGACTTCCTGACAAAAGCTCAATGTACCAGGAGCGGTACATTTAGTAGATCGTTTTTGCCATATTGTGTGGGGCCCAGCAACCGACACGTTGGTCGTATACATGTATAGGCAACGGTGAACCTCGCACATATAAGCGCAAACGCAGATGCATCTTGACACCGTGTGAAACCAAGTCACGCTAAAAATCTCGCGAATGTGTTTGGTTCCCCGGAATCAAGCAAAAGACATTATTGCAGGCCTGGGCCGGTATTTTGTAGCGATGCGTTATTATTCCATGCAAGTCTTCTCATCTACCGCTCACGGCCGGCTGATCCCATTGATAACGTGAGCGGACCGTCGTTCTTACCACTGAATCGAGCGCAAAAAGCACGAAAAGGCATTAGCATCGGAAGAGGCATCGCTACAAAATACCGGCCCTGGTTTCACTTTTTGGCGATACCACAGCTGCGCGAAAAAATTGCAAAAAACGTTTGGGTACTGTCTTCTTTCCAGCATTTTCGCAGTCTAGGTTTCGAGAAATCCGGAGTTCGGCGCAGTGGCGTTTCGAGATAAGGCGGTGTCAACTCCATGGGTATAACCCATGGAGTTGACACCGTGCCGGGGAAAAAATTCGACTTATCCGATAGTTCGAGATATCAGACTTCGAGTTAACAAGGGTTTGCTGGAATTGGAATGCTGATTAGTTTGTTTTATAAAAATGTAACAAAAAGAGCATACTCAACGACAGTTTATCACCACAGTCAAGCAATTCCGGCACACAGCAAGTGTCGTCTGCTTGTGTTACAACGTGCTGTGTTTTGATGCGAGCTGCGCGGTCAGTGCTGGTCTCGAGGTTGTTTTTTTTATTTAGAGAGGACCACGAATCGCCCTTGTTGCGTTGTGGGCCTCAAACCTACCGATTGGTGACATGTGAAGCTGCGACACCGGGTCCCTCTACAAGGCAACAGGCGAGCAGAGGGGCAGTGCACCAAGTTGTCGGTATCCGACGGGCGCCAAGATCTACGCATTTGTCGCCCCAACTTCTCGTCTGAGGATTATTACAATGGGCAGTTTTAGCGTGTACAGTGTTCTGGTAAACGCAGGCGGACTGGGCGTGTTTTGCCGGATGGGCGGAGGTGCAAACGTGAGTGGCCTGCAGGGTGCAGTTACCTGGTAGCACACTGTACAACCAGATAAACACAGAGCTATATAGCAGTATTCAGCAGAAAGTGTGACGCCGGAAAGAATTTAGGCCCTATAGCAATGACATAAACTGTGTTTCAGAAATAAAATGCGAATTTGAAAGGTAGCGCGAAAGATAATGAAGATATTTCCTTCAGTAACAAATGATTGGCAGCAATGGGCGCCGAGAATTGCTAGATAATTGTCTGCAAGCTTTTTCACTGACCGTAATCCGCCGATTGTTTAGAAGTAAGTTACAATTTAAGCGCAAAACAGAGCGGCGGGTCACGGCGGGTCCACCTAATAGGGGTCATGGCACTAGCCCCAGTTTAAAGATAATCGACCGCATCACATTCATGAACGCCTAATCATTGTTCATCGGAATCACCAACAGCGCTGCATGCCACTCCTACGGATGTGACGAAGCTGTAGATCACATTCGGTACAACTGTCCATCTTTCTACTGTCAACGGCATGCCCACCAACCTGCATACAAGTTTCAGCCACATGGACCGACAGACGGTTCTCGGAAGTAAAGCTCCTGAAACCTTGAACGAAGAACTGTAGTATGTGACAGGTACATCCCTTCTGGAAGGTAAGTGGTCTAAATATACGTGCACTCGTGTCTATGCGCGATGGGACGTGCTTAGGGATGTGAAGTTACGAACAGACCAATCTGACGAGTCTGATCGACGGCTCATGGGCAATCGATTTCAGAAGCTTTTTACAAATTCTACAGGAAACGGACCTCCATGCTTAGATGTAATTTCAATTCTCATTGGGTAGCGTGGCAGCCCAAGGGAATAAAAGAAAAGAGCACACGTGCGGGAACAATAGGTCGAACAATAAAATAGAATACTCACCAATCTGCCAAAGAAATTGCCAAATCTCACAAATAAGTAAACTTCCGTCGTCATTTCTCACGGTGCATGAGGTTGCCAGTAGAATTCCAACGGAAATGTTTAACAACGCGTAAAAAACTGCCGATTAAATTGATACGTTAGATGAATCTATTTAGCGAATAGCAGGAATTTATTCAGGCTATTACAAAAAAGACAATAAATGTGCCAGAAATATCATCGGCAGTTATTCAAGCAAGAGGAACAAAGCGAGCAGCTGGACAAAGGTGCAAGTTGACTGGGTGATTTCAAGAGTACATGCCAAAGACGTCTGTGAAAAAAAAAAGTATCGACACGAAATTGATGGGCAACGCAAATAGTACGAAGAGTACGAAATATTAAATTGGGGAGCTGATTTGGAGGTACCGATTCCTTGCAGTACGGCAGAAGCGTCAGCCGCGAATGTGTAAGTGCAGCCACGCAGAGCTGCACGGGTCACAGCACTGTGCAGCTTTTCTCCATTTCTACGGGTATCCGCTGCCCAATTGCTACAGCTTTTTGGCTCTCAAATTTTCTGCTGCATTTCCTTCCTTATTCTCTCGTACTACCGCTTCTGCAGAGGCCAACCACTATTAGGGCAAAGGCCACTGCGGCCATTTCGACAGCCTTGGAAGCGAGGTATCGAACTGGAACTGAACCGAAAACCGGGAAAGCATTATGTTTGCTCGAACCGGAACTGAGCCGGAACGTTACGATTTGTTTCACTCCAGAGTGAAACGAAAAGGTTAAACGTTCTGTCTAGGTTGGCCACCTTTTCTGGAGCTTTTCATCCATGCATTGCCTGTACTTGTGGTTCAGCTGTGCTACCTCATTTGTAAATACGCACCATCTGCACGTGATTTTCAAAGTAGCAGCACCGTTAGTACGGGTTTTACCTTGTTGCGTCAGGGGGAAGACTAGGTGTTGTATTAACGCGACAATTTTGGCATCTCATCTGACGCGCTTCGTTAACGCTAATTAGCAACAGGCCGTTCATATAAAAAGTGTTATTGGCCCTTTGACCGGGCATATCGATGAAGCGAGCCATTAATCTGCCGCTAGTAGTCGCATCCTATTGCCTTCTTTGCCGCTACACTCATCATTACTCCTCAGTCCCCTATTTTTCTCTTCATCCCTTCCTCCCGGAGCAGAGTAGCACACTGGAGGACCTCTCTGCGTTTCCTAAATGTATTCTCCCCTCTCTCTCTCCCTCAATAAAACTTCGCTTCTCATAGAATCCAGCATTGGTGTTTGATCTACATAATTCCTTCGCAACTACGTGCACTCTGAAGAGCATATAGGATTAATCTTTCAGTGCAGCTTAGCAGCAGCACCCGGTGTCTGTGAAAAGTAAGTTAGTGCTGTTATTCTGGTTTAGGCTTCCGTTATGCAAATTAACTTGAACCGGTTCGAACTGGTTTAAGCCTTTATTTCGTTTTCCTGATCTGAACCGGAACTGAACCGTTTCCAGTAAACCGAAAGGAAAACCGAAACAACAACAAAAAAGGGCTTCCGTTCGATACTCTGTTTGCAAGACACTAAGGCAAGACTCATTACGGGCAGCGGTGCACCAGCTATGGACCAAAGAGCAACAAACGTTTGTTCTCTGCATGCACCTCAGTCCGTTTCTCTCCTTTCTTCGTGATTACGTTGCGTTGAGTTTTACCCTGGCAAAGAAAATACAAAGAAAGGAATAAGGATGCAGACGAACGACAGCGTCCGTCTGCATCCTTGTTCTCTTCTTTGTAATTCTTTGCCAGCGTAAAACTCAGTGGAACGTTATCATGAACGTGTGCCAACTAGCCTCTTTCATTGCTTTACTCTCCATCCTTCTTTTTTTTTCTGCGCGAATGCACGTGCGCCCTATAGCTCCCACAATGTTTCCACGTGTCCGATTCTTCTTTGCGGTTTCTGCGTACGGGCTCTCCTTGCTTCCATGCGCATACAGCTGCTTCATATCTATCTTGTCAGCTTCAGTTCACCTCCGATCATTTGGCCGCGTACTTTTGGAGAGTTCCACGAGTTCGATACCGATTCGGCGTGCATGGCAGCCGGCACTTTCTTTTCGGTGCACTGAAACACTCTCATTCATCGGCTGCGTTGCCGCAGCGGCTGTGCACACACATCACTTCTCTGCTGCTACAAGGCGAAGGAGGATCGGTGTTTCATCCAGGCGATTCCCATATCGTACGGCCTTCCTTTACCCTTGGCTTCCTAAGTTTCTTTTTTCTTTTTGATTTCATTCTGGTAGTCGCTTTCACGCAACGTCTATACAGCCCATCTCTTTCTGCCGCTTCGATTGTCCAGGACTGTCTTTCGTTTTCCACTTGGTTGAATCACGGCGTGTCAACGCATGCGGAACTACAATAGTGGTGCCAGATGCGCAGCTTTGATATCTGAGCGAAAGACCATAACGAAAAAGAAAAAATAACAGAAAGAAAAGAGTCGGTCGAGAGCTCTTTGAAGAAAAGGACTCCAGAGAACGACTGCAAGACCCGAGTTTTTCGTGGGTTGCCTCGGCTTGCCTTTCTTTTTATTTTTTTATTCTCTCTTTCCTGTTAAGTTCCTCTATAATCCTTACATTTTTTACATGGTCATCGCTCCTTCTGTCTTCAAAAGGGCAGCATTTTTTTATACGAATGAAGTTTGGACAGCGCGGAGATATGGTCGCGTTTCTTTTGGTCTTGTCCTTTGAAGCATGTGTTCTGTGATAGGCACTTTCGTCGTATTAAGACAACTTTCTATGATTGCGGTTGGAAGACAAGCAGAAGAACAAAAAAAAACATTTCGATCAATTTTTTTATCGAACGAATGCAGAAGATCCAATCCGGTGCAGGGTGTCGATTTGAAGTTTTAAAGCCCAGCAAGAGGCGCCATATTCGCAGAGGTCGCTTTTTGCCAGGGACATGGGAGTGGAGCGTCTTTTCTCCACTTCATCAATTATTTCACCTGTCCCATTTTTTGGTAACTAAGTCAGACAGCATTATTACTTATTCTAGCTTGGCTGTGAGTGGCTGACGTATCACCTGGTATATAATAAAATTTCGAACGCTGCTGGAAAGGGTCCTCAAAGTTTTACTTTATATTTTTGTATTCGTTTTATACCGGCCCTTTAAGTACAGAAATGACGCAAGGCTATGACGCGTTGATGTCGTTCTGCTTTAGCGTACATTCGTGATGAAACACCGTAGTTCTGCGATACGCAATTACTGTTTTACCGCGCTCCAGGTCCTCTCTAGCCACCTGGCGAGCTTAACACCGAAAGTCAACCACTCTGAAGCAAGCCTCAGTTTTTGTCTTTTATCTCATAACGTAATATTAGAAACTCTGCTACTTTTCCGCTGTACTGCTCGTGCCATCACTGTGCTCACTCTCCTGTGCTTCTGATGGCAAAAAATTTGAGCTGTCATGCGTTGTTCCGAGTATTATTTCCATCTCTGTCGAAATCTTCCACTTCCAAATGTTGCACAATAGTGATAGCATCCGCACTGGGCTGCTATATTGTTAACGCGCCTCCAGAACGTACTGTCGCGCTCAATGTGAGTTGCAACATGGCCTACACCCGTCAATTTCTTCAACATTAAAAATGACAAGTGCCATTTTTCTTGTAAACATGGTGCTGCCATGCAGTCATCGGAACAGTGTACAACATTCTTTTTTGTTTGTGTGTGTATACGTGCTGCTATGCTGCCAAACGGGCGCTATGTGGCAGCATGGCAGCGCCTACAAACACACTTACAAAAAGAAGGACTCTCATATTACACCTCATACGGAGTGCGATAGTACATCACTTCAAACTTCTGACCAATTCTGAGTGGGCGGTGCGCAAATTAGAGTGCATCCAACTTTCTGTGCACGTCAAAGAAACCCAAGCGTTAAAAAGCAATTCTAAGCCCTTTGATGTGGTGCATCTTATAGAACAAGCACAGATTTCGGGCGTGAAACACCATTGCTATGGTTAAATCCTAGCTGCTCTACACTAAGAAAGTTCTGTGCAAAATTCGCGAGGGCAATTCATCGCTCTCTTGTTAAATATTGCCATGGATATACACACAAGTGTGCTTTAGGCGTAGACACGTAGTCACTAACGCTACTACACAAAGATGCGATCTAATTCCATGCTTAAAAATATTGTGCGCAATCTCTCCGCAGAGCAACCTTTACTACGCTTTAAATAGCTACTTTACATACACCAGCGATGACTCATACACTGCAGCCCACATTTAAACGGTGCTTTTGTAAAATAGGCGCAGAGCCAGCAGTACAAACTACACAGTGCATTTGAAGCTGCTGACTTCAACGTGAAGTGTGGAAGTTATGTCTTTTGAGATTTTTCAGAACGCGCACCTTGTCACTCGCTGCAATATAAGGCATTACACTAATTTAAAATTTCTCCTACAGTAATATCACGTGCGCAGTTTGAGGCCTCGGAAGAATTGGTATGTACGTGTACGTGAGCTCATGTGGCAGGCCGCACAGGTTCGTGGCGATACTCTGACATATATACAATGAGATGCAATGAGAACAACGACGAACAGCAAATGAATACGATATTACCTTCTTTGTGACGCCTGTTCCTTAGCAGTGTTATTTTGCGATAACACAAAAAAACACCTTATATCTTAGTTTTTCTCAATGCTTGTGCTAAAATAGCCAGCACGTTCTTCATACACACCACCGCTTTATGAATGAAGTCAAAGTTCTGGTTAGATTTCAGCACAAAGCTCGCCGCAATCTCTCTCAAAGTTCTGGGTCCAAACACTTGCTACGGAGGAACCATACAATGTATCGTGGTAAAAGTAGGAAACACGAATAGCAGAAAGAGTTCGTATATATACTAGGGAAAGTCATAAGATGGTTGTGGGTAAAATGTAAGAGCCAATAGAAATTACTCAAGAACAATATATTGCACTGCACACTGCTGTGCAGCGCCGGAGTGTGTTCAAGATTTGTAAACAGTCGGATTCAGGGAGAGGGGAAAAGATTGTGAAGAGTTGGAGGTAGTTCTGTTTAACAGCTGTCAAGATCGGTGTTATATTGTTACAACGGGTTGCACAGCTTTCTAGAATTTCCTCACAGCTCGTTGTTTTATCCGAAATCTATCAATAACACTTAAAAGGAAGCTTTAGCTCGGGCCCAACTCCGATGCCACCTATTCAAACACAGAAATGCCTTTCTGAGATAACCACTTGGCTATTTTTTTGTATAAACCAATTTTTGAAAATTCATTTAAAAACATTCAAGCCCTAAATTGAAATACCGCTTACAACAGTCACTAGAATTGATCTTTCTCTCTCAAATGCAGCATATTTCATTAAAATCTGCCCAGCGGTTATCTGAGAAAAGCGTTTCTGTGTTTTACTTGTATTTGAAGAGGTGGCATCAAAGTTGGGCCCGAGCTAAAGCTTATTTTTAATAAAAGATCGTTCTTTTCGTAAAGAGAACTGACTGAGAAAAGCGCAGTTCGCTCTACGCTTTTCTTGACTGGTGAATTGCAAAGAGATCCCAGTGAAAGGAATGAAGTAATTAGTGCATCGGGGCGCAGCCAGGTACAAGTTAAAGCATTTTCAGCAATGAGCGCGGTTTTTATGAGAAATGCAACAACAGCAAGCGCAGGAAAACAGCGAAACAGGGCAAGGAAAAAGAAAATTTTCAAGAATGAAGTTCATTTTAGATCTCGCAAGCAGGTTTGTCCTTACTGCTCATTCTTGCGATGGTTGGTATAATTTTTGGATGTCTCAGGCCTCTGCGTGAAGTTGCCATAGCTGTCACCTTTCTGATTATTCCAGTGTCAAATGAAAGGTTGGCTTGTTGATAGTTTTGATAACGGATTATTTCCAACATATTTCATCCTTTCTACAGCTTAATCATGCTTTTTTTTACTTGTATG
This sequence comes from Dermacentor silvarum, assembly GCF_013339745.2. Lineage (NCBI taxonomy): Eukaryota > Metazoa > Arthropoda > Arachnida > Ixodida > Ixodidae > Dermacentor > Dermacentor silvarum. Next base: position 58,272,717 of record NC_051157.2, read on the forward strand.
AAAAATCAAGCCTGGTTCTTCGTAGTATACTCTTATTATTCGCGAAATCCTGTTGCGTGACATTCTCGTGACATAGCTCACCTTGAAAAGACCCTATCCATTTTGCATAGGTCCAATCTAAACCCTTCATTTTCCCTCACTTTCACTCATATCAGAACACCGCTCTGAAATGTCATGATCTCCGCTCTTAAATGTCACGCGCCTTAGAAGGTTTTCAAAAGCCGATAACAGGCTCACCATTAGGCGCTGTCAATGCTATCTACACATTTAAAAAAACGGTTTGGTGCTTTCATAAGTGCAACCATTAGGAGTCCAGATGCTTTCTGAGATTTCCACTGTTCCTTAAAAATCACGCCTAAATATAATAAAGAAAGAAAGAAAGAAAAGAAGACACTAAGAAACAGACAAATGCAGTGGAAGTAAAATTAGAGTTATGATGAAAGCTCTTAGGTATGCTCTGTAGTCACGAAAAAGTAGTCTTCAAAGAATGACTTACCCAGGCGTCCGACGCAGACAGAAAGTCCCATCATAAAAAAAGAACTGAGTTCCTCGTGAACGGCAGCAATGCGGAAACTTCCTGAAGGGAGTTCAAAATTTTGCTTTTGCCTGCGCGACAAGTATCCTTAGTTCATTTCTCTCTGTGAGGCTTGGAGCTGAGGAGCCGTATTCTGGCGCAAACTAGATCTAAATAAATCCCTCATTTGGTTCCAAGTGCTTCGACCGGGAACGAAAAGGAAGAAGTGGGAGGACAAACGATCCTGCTCAGTTCAATTAGAACTGTCGATTGTACATGCGTCGAAACCGGTCTGGCACATTGCTGATTGCTTACATCAGCTATTGATTTGTTGTGTTTCTCGGCATTACTACACGTCTTCCAGCTCGTTCGATTTCCTGCCTTTGTGTGCGCGCTGTTTGCGCCAGGCAATCAGGAAAATCAAACAAGAATTGTTGGAAAGTATGTGAAGGCAATTCAAAAGTGAGGCACTCAGAACCCAAGAGATGTTGGACGAGAAGAGGAAAGGGAAGAAAGAGAGAGGGACAGTATAAGCCAACAGCAGAGAAATGTACACATGGAGAGCCGTGTCGTGATGTTCTGTATACCTACAAATATATCAGTAGTCATAACCTGTAAATTACATGACTGCTGATTGCTCGTAAGGTTTCTCGCTGTAGGTCATTGGTTTGCAAGGTAAGCGTTCGTCAGTTCATATCGATATAAAATTGATACCTTTTATGTGATATTTCTTTCCCATGTTGATTGTACGTCTATGATTTTTTCTTTTACGTTTATTTCGTTACTGCTGATTCACTAACTTTGAGTTATTGTTGCTTTATTTCTACATCTTTTAAAAATCCAGACATGCTCCGAAGGTATGTAACGCAAGAGCTGTACGTATATTCCAGAAAAGTCACTGTCCCAATGCGGCATTGAACCTCTACGTGCCATTTAAACACACGTTACGTTTCAAAGTCTGGAAGGCCAAGAATAAGTAACTCATAGACTGGGGTCAGTTGGGACAAGTGCGTGAAAGTTAAGGGAAGGCGGTGACATTGTTTTCTCTTTTCCGACGTGCAAGCTGCTGTCTGATGCGAGTTCCCTGGTAGCTTAGAACAATGCGGTGACTATAAAAAACTAGAATCTTGTTTAGTTTAATTACATTGTTATAGAGCACTCCAAGCTCTCCGGCTACCAAAACGCAGCGACGTGAAGAAATTTAGTCTTCACGTCACCGCGTTTTGGTAGCAGGAGAACTTGGCCCGAGTAATTCTGTGTAATTTAATTAATGTACGTGTCCTGCACTTGCAACCTGAATGCCATTGGATGCCTCATAATTATTTTCCATCATCCATACGCAGGTGAAATAACTTGTTGATAAATTGATGGGACTCCATACATCCCAGTAGTAGCACTTATAGATTCATGTTTCACACCAATTCTGTAGAACACAGAGACACACCCGCGTATATAGGAAATTTCACGATACGGAGATGAAGCGTCAGTGACGCGTCTGTTCGATGTACAGCATTGCAGTTTCCGTGAATTACGCGCTCGCACTGGCAAGTTCAACGCGAGGCCGATTGCACTTATTGCTAAACAGCAGGAAGAAACTAACCCCACAATAGAATAAGAAAATGACATCTATTAAACGAGCAAAATTCTTGGGGACGTGAACATAAGGCCAGAACCCGCTGATGTTGACACAGTAATATTTTCTGTAATTAAGCTTGCCTTACAAATTTTATTCATGATTACAGATGACTTTTAACCGTCAATAAAAACGGGGTGATCATTTTCAAGTTTTCCGGAATTATTTATATCGCCTGTGGTCGATAAAAAATTCTTGTCCTTGAGCTGGGTTGTCAGAACAGGCGGACATTACTAGCCCGATAAATCATAATGCATATTTAACTAGGTAACAAAGATTGACTAATTAACTTCTTAATTAATTACTATACTGCTCATATTGCAATTTACGAATTGTCGCAGGCTAGTTTGTAAGACGCATCCACTTGAAATGAATCTCCAAGATGACGCCAGTTTTAACATATTTCCCCATTGGGATGAAATGCATGGGCATTCCAATTATATTTGGATTTCAATGCTTAAAAAGCGTTTTCTTCAAAAAGTAAGTAAAACAACAGTGAAAACTTAACGGCGAGTTTGAGGTCGCATATCTCCATGCTGGTGCAATTCTGGAAATGTATTCCAAGTTGAAAGGGGGAGAGAAAGTATGCATAGAAATGCAGGGAGGTTAACCATAGGTAGTTCCGGATGGCTACCTTGCGCGAGTGTAAGGAGTAAGAGAGATAAAAAGAGAAAGAGGGGCAGGGGAGAGAAAGAGAAGTGGATACGACCAGCAAACTCACCGGATACAATTCGTAAATTGCAGTATGTTCCATAGAGTAATTAATTAGAAAGTTACTTACTGAACTTTTTATTATGTTGATATGTGTTTTGATTTCGCGTGCAAGTAATATCCGCCTCTCTAAGTAATATTGCTCAAGTACTAGAATTATGTTATCTGCAACAGGTGACATTTAAAAATTCCGGAAAAGATAACAAGGATCACCCCTGTATACTGAAAGTCCAATACAGACATTGAAGGGAACCAAACACTTGGCAGTTGTTATGGCACGTAGAAAGCTCTACCTTTCAATACATAAAAAAATAAACATAAGGGACGTGAATATTTCAAACCGACGCGAAAATGAGAGCACGTAAGTGTTTGTAAACCTAGCAATGGTGTGCACAATGTTCAAAGCTGACAGCGTATTCAAATGTAAAGGCAGGTCTTAAATGTGCACTAGATGTGCTGTACCAGATAAATATACTTTTTATCATATTTAGGACATTCCATGTACAACTATACGAGCCAAGCGACGCGCCACAATCACTTCACGTGTCTGCACATTTCCTTTTTTAAGGAAAGCAAGTCTTTCGCCGTGTACTTGACCCTCTAGTGCCTCTTAATCACCTTTCACAGTTGATGGGGCTTTTGCTGGGCGCGCGCCATAGGTTTTCCGTTCACCAACAAGTTCTCACACCGTAAAATCTACGTCGCGTGACCGTAAAAGTCTGCGCTGCGCCAATCAGTCCAAGACCGAATTTCGCCACCGTCAAAAAAGCATCGTTTATCGCAAGCCGATAGAAAAGCGTGATTTGGCCTTGCTGGCTTATGAAAGCTTGGCATCCCGATTCCCGCCATTCGTAGGGTCTGCATAATTTTGGGGTGAGAATGGAATGACGGCAATGGGAAGACGAAGAAATAATGACGTCGATGGTACGACAAGGGGGTACGAGGACGACGGCAATGAAACAGTGAGATAACGATTCTGAAATAATGACGCTGGTATAACGGCGACAGCATGGCGATGGCATGAGGACAATGGGATGATGACTAGTGTATGACGACGGTATGACAGCGAATGAACGACGACGATGCATCGACGATGATGGCCTGACAATGCCAGCATAATCACGATTCAATGACGACAGCATGAGTACGATAGCATAACAACGAATAAATGACGTCGATGGAAGGCCGAAGGCCATAGGATGGCTGTGGTGTGACGGAAACTGCAGGGCGAGAGTCAGATGACAAAGTTGGAATGATGAAGATGCAACGACCACGACGGCATCATGGCCATGAGCACATACATAGTGCATGGCCCAAGCTGTTAGACAATTTTGGCCAATAGGTCGGCGTACAAACCATGACGACGACGGCGTGACGAAGACGCTGTGATGATAGTCAGATGATGAAGCTGCAATGACGACAATAATACGACGACCGCAACATCAAGAGCACTGTATAACATAGTATGCATGACGACTGTATGGTGACGATGCTTTCGCGACGACGGTATGAGAGGGGCGAATGAGAAAGCTGGAATGACGGCAATGCAACGGTCACTACTGCATCACTACCACGAGCACAAACATAGCTTCCAAGCTTTTAGGCAACTTGGGCTACTGGGTCACCGTATAGAATGCGTGACGATGATGGAATTACAAGAGTAAGATGACGAAGCTGGAATGACGAAGATAGAACAAACACGCCGGCATCAAGGCCATGAGCACAAATGTAGTGGCCCAAGCTGGTTGACAACTTGGGTCACTGCGTCGGCGTAAGAGTATAGATAGATAGATAGATAGATAGATAGATAGATAGATAGATAGATAGATAGATAGATAGATAGATAGATAGATAGATAGATAGATAGATAGATAGATAGATAGATAGATAGATAGATAGATAGATAGATAGATAGATAGATAGATAGATAGATAGATAGATAGATAGATAGATAGATAGATAGATAGATAGATAGATAGATAGATAGATAGATAGATAGATAGATAGATAGATAGATAGATAGATAGATAGATAGATAGATAGATAGATAGATAGATAGATAGATAGATAGATAGATAGATAGATAGATAGATAGATAGATAGATAGATAGATAGGCAGGCAGGCAGGCAGGCACGCCGGCTCAAAACGCCTGAAGTAGGCAAAGAATGGTAAGCGCAAAATATGGGCACCACCCAGACGTAGTGTAGTCCCAAAAGGTGGGTCAATCCAGAAAACAGGTTAGTCTAAAGATTGAACCACATGATACACTAATGCGCCCAAAGAACCCTTGTCTTTCTATGATGTCAAAGAAATGTTGTTGTCGCCTTTACTTTAGCTTGTTCTGTATTTTACTGTCTCATTTTTTGTATTTTTGTTGATGTCTATTCATCATTTAATATTAACAATCTTACTCGCGGATTACGGTTTCAATTATTAATGTGTCAATGAAAGATTTGTAGATAATTAAACGAGACATCTTACTCGTTTGTTTTCAGCAAGATATACATTTGTGTCAGTTTCTTTGTGGCTGAAAAAAAATTCACTGACGATTACGATTCCCTAATGGGAAATTTGAGCGCAGTTCCATATGTGCTTTCATTTCGCAATATATTGGCTGGCGCAAACAATTTGTCCCGTGCGACTGTCTCGCTTATCGGGAGATCGCGAGAGGCAGCGTGTGGGTGACGCGTGGGCGCGATTCACAGCTGCCGCCGCCGACTGACCTCCGCTCATAGCACATGGTCGCGGAATCGAATCCCGGCCACGGCGGCCGCATTTCGATGGGGGCGAAATGCGAAAACACTCGTGTACTTAGATTTAGGTGCACGTTAAAGAACCCCAGGTGGTCCAAATTTCCGGAGTCCCCCACTACGGCGTGCCTCATAATCAGATCGTGGTTTTCGCACGCAAAACCCCATAATCTAGACCTCCGCTCATGCAGCGATTTGTTTTCATACAGCCGACATGCGCTACTCTGGAGCTATCTCGTAGCCATCGTTGTCGCAAAGCCCGTCTTGCGCGGCACTACACTTTTCTTCTCACGCTTTCGCGATACCCTCCTCCTGCTCCGCTTACGTCCCCGCGCTCCCTTCGCTATGGCCATTTTTCATCTCACGCTGCGCTCCGCGTTCGCTTTCATCCATCGCTGTGCTCGTTCGCTCGGTTACGAGGGACAACGCCGACGCTCGCCGCAGTAACAGGCGCCTAAGAGCTGCGTTCCAAAAGAAAGCCCGAGAAATACGAAAACTACCACGCGACTACGCGTCCAACCGCCCCAGGAAGCACTGCCCGAAAAGGCGCGCACCAGTAGGCGACCACGAGGGATGCAAAAATTTGCTGCGACACGAAAAGTAAGTCCGCGGGCAATCTTTCTCCGATACGCCGACAGGTATTAGCGCTCGTTCCGTACGAGTTCTGATGTCATGCGCTGCTTTCGTTGGGACTCGGCAGATAAAGGAATAGATCAGCTGTGAATTTCTTGTTTTTTTCGCGAGCAACTTCCAGTGAATCTGCTTTCTGGCGCGACTTTTTGGTGCTGCTGGGTGCATAGTCACGTGGTACTTTTCCTATTTCGCGGGCTTTTTTGCAGCTGGAGTAAATTAGCACCCATTTAGCATATTGCCCAAGTCGTACGAGTTAGATGATCCTCATTATTGTCTACAACTCTTTCACCGACACCTTGACAATTAGAACTTCGATACACGAGTTTGATATTTATCCATAAGTAATTGGCAAGAGCTACCGATGGATGGCCAACTCGATTGCTAACTATATGTACTTGGTTCTGTGCAAGTAAAATGATCAAATGTTTTGTTTTTTACAAACTCGTTGCATGATAGTTGGGACACTCTGCGAAATACATAGTCATCGCTTCGTGGTGCGCTTCCTTACAAAAGGTAATCTCAAGACCGCAGAAAACTCTCTCAGGAGATAGACCACTGGCATTTGCAGGTGTCGCAAGCTTTATTTGCAGATGTCAGAGCCCCAAGCTCTGCACACTCACTAGTCGCCCTGCTGTGTGCCGTTGTGGGCAAACAAGGTCGAAACTTGGAAGGAGGCTGTTGGCACATGCGTGCTCTGAAGCGCCACCACCGTAAGAAAGCATACACTCTCGCAATCATTCCTATCAGCTTCGTCCGCAATAAACAGCGTTCTGGGAAAGACTCGTTTGCTTGTAAGCAGAAGCAGTACTATTTTGGTATGCGCCTACCGATACAACACAAGGACCATAATTATCATAAAGGCAGCGTAACACGTAGCAAAGGCAGACAAATGGCCTTACCAGGCTCGAATGCTTCTAGATTCCACAATTCCGCCCTACTTCAACCTCATCCCACAAGTTTGACATGGCTTTCAGGACACCTCAGCTCAACGCTCAGCGGTCGCCAGTGACATCAGCTCTGCCTCACTTAGGTAGAATTGGAAAACTCAACTTTAAACGTAATTTTCTGCAGATTACATCGCGCGACGCTGAGATAAAACAATGCCACTTTTTTGAAAACTGCTTTAGAACAGCAAGGCCTCTCTTGGAGCATCAGTGGCAGGGATAAGCACGAGCAAGTTTTCAAGTTACGGCACGTGCGTTAGATCACAGGATGAAATTATGAAATGTGAAAAGTCTCTAATCCACTTCTCTGCCATTTTCATAGTCAGAGAGCACCTATATATTTGCACAAGAGGATCACTAAACATGTGGCTAAAGTTTGTCGGGTCGTTTACTTCTCAGTGGTTAGTTTCATTGCAATCGCCATCATGGCTTTTCTCATTGCAAACAAATTATTGAAGAACTTCCCGTCGATCTATATTTTCTTGGGGTCTTAGGTTTGGTCAGAGTATAGCGGAGACACGTCCGACAAGAGTGCCACTGTCACCCCGTCTTCTGATATACGCCCAAGGATTTTCCTACAGCGGAACCCAATTTCAGGGAGAGCTGCGCAGACACAACTCCCCCATGCCCTGACGGATGTTTACATGAGCATCAACGCTGGAAGACATTGATATGACCCTACATGGCCTACACGGTGTTTAATAATGCCAGCTACGAAGCGTGCAGTGCAAGCTGTCTTGACAAGGCGGACGGTGTTACGTAATAGATTGCATGGATGAGAGATCACCTAGTTTAGAATGTACTCCCGCTGCGTTAGGAGGTGGTGTCTACTGCTGCAGCAGGCCTAACGATAGGTAATTTAGGAACCGTACAGTGAAAAAGAACGGGACGATGTGCACGGAACCTGCACAAATGGAAGCTTCATTGCGTAGGTGGGCATGCCTAACAGCAAAAGCTTGTTAGAACTTCAACAAAACTAATAAGCACTGCATAATTAAAGCTGTATGAAGACGAGAGGCAGTAGCTGCCCGACGGAGCAACCCTGTAACATAACGTGAATAAATGTCTTTAAAGGCCACTCGCTTCTCGGAATTCTTATTCCTGGGCTCTTCTCTGTCTTGTTGGGGACTCGCTTACATTGTACATGCCTCGAAATTAACTATTTTATGATGAAAGTAGCACCGGCAAGTGTATCGGTGCTCTTTCGTTGCCATGCAAACAAAGGTTTGGCTTCAAAGTTTGTGTTGCATGTACGCTGATATAGCACCACAAGGAACAATAAAAAACAAGGCTACAAGTTGGTTATTTTATAGGAGGAATGCGAATAAACTAAGAAGAAAATCGAACCGTCATCTTTCGAATACAGCATGTTAGTAGTTTTTGTTTTCAAATATGTTCAGGATACGAGCAGCAGGCATCATCCTCCTCTTCTCTCGAGCTGTGGATGTGCATATTGGTTTACTTTAATGAATAGTCATTCTATAAAACCATACTTGAGTGCTAGATATGTGTGCACATGGCTGTGGGGATTTTTTTTTACCATATTCCTTATTTCTGCTACCGCCAACTGCAACTGGTAGTCCTCATAGCACGGCCTTACCAGCGACTCCTCTTAAACAAAGACAGAGCAGAAACTTTCAACTGTTAATAGCTGGAGGTTTCGAACTACTTCACAGTGCATGATGACACAAAAACAACTCCAAGGCAGGCGCCCACAATCCTTCACAACATAAAACAACACGGTTTCACGATCCTTGTTGATGCGAGTCCGCCATCCAGACGCGCTTAAGTCGGTGTTAAGAGATACCATACCAGACCAAACACTTGCGAATGGTGAACTAGTAATGTCCTGGCGCAATAAAAAGGGCATCTTCACGAGCGACCTTAACCTCATCCAGACATACATAGGCAGGCACGGATGGCTTCCGACAGCGAACCAAGAAGCACATCACCGACTGACGCAAAGTCAGTAGAGAACAAAGCCAAGTGTCTCAATGTTCAACCTAGAATTGGAAATATTTCAGAACACTCACACAGCAGGCTCTGACACCTGTAGCTTACTCGTGACTCAACCACGGCTGGGAGGCCCGGCATATAGCCTCATCAAAAGATAGAAACAACAAACGCTACATAAAAGGCATCAAGCAATTCAACGCTGAAAACCAGACTAATTCAGCATACTTTTCAACGAACCAGTGGAGCGAAACGGGTCGAGGACTCGGCGGCAGACTGGGTCTCAAGGTGACATGAACATAATTTGTACACCCATCGTGCCCACAAGCACGAAAAGAGCAAATGCCAATCGAGCAATACGGCTTGTGAATTCGTCCGACGACCATACCCGCTTATTGATAAATTGAAGATGTACATTTCGGAACACGTACAACCGCAATACTAGGAATACTCGCTGCACAGGTATATCCGGAAAGCGAGATGTGGTAGGTGCTGAGTACTGTTCAATACAGGAAAGGTGGCTTGTGCAGATGAATTAACTACCCAACAGCTGCGAAACTTAGAAAGATCGCCCCATGTGACCCTCCTTGGGAATCGGCTTGGGAATGAGGCTTGGAATCGGGAAAACTCCCAGTGGAATGAAAGCATCATTTTCATTCACGGATAATTTTCCTGCCCAAGCAAGGAAACGCCATGTGCACGCCCAATCTTAGGCCCAATTTGCTTACTTCAAATTGTGGCAAAGTATTGTGAGTGCGTGGCTCTTATGCCATTATGGAGACAATGGACCAAGCTGGCCCCTTCCCTCTCCAATGATAGAACTAAGATCACACTTTTCCGCACAAGATACCTTACTGCAGATACAGGAACGCGTATTAAGTCGCCCCAAAATAGCACAATTCCGAGCTATCTTAGGCCTTGACCTTACACGATAGCAACGTAGAGAAACATGACATTGTAATGTGTGTGTATTATAAGCCTTAGAGCATTAATCTCGTTAGCCTGAATTTGTTGGCCTTAAAAGAATACGGGACAATATTCTAATAAATAAATAAATGATAAATAATGACTGATAAATGAAGGAGCCCAAGCTGAACGAGGAGATTATTGCAAAACGTAATATTGAACTGGAAACAAGTAAACATGAGGCAAATTTGCACACATATTAACATCGTAAAAAATGCCACGTTCGATACTGACTTCGCATGTTTTGTTGCTCACGCAGAAACAGGGAAGCGCGCTAAAAGTGAATGAAACCAGACTAGTAGTTATAAAGAGATTGCGTTCGCTCAAATGTCATTCTGTTCTTATCATTTACTGCTAATAACCAATCGCTCCTTGCGATAACAACGTTAGGTTGCAGCTCAAGCTATCGACGAATCGCAAAAATAAAGCGTTGCAATATTCTGACTTTGCATAGGTTAAATTTTTTCGGAGATTGGGTTGACTTTGATGTCTATGTTGCCAAAATGCTAGCTGAAAAAAAATCGAAATCAGTTCTGTCCTTCTTGAAATCCTCGTTCTGGTAACTATTTATGTTATTTCGCTGGCTTCTATGGCAACATGGGAGGTGAGAGATTTCTTAAAAATGTGCATTACCTCGACGCTAACAATATTATAATGATTTATTAGATACAAAATAAACTGCAATAGTTTGCCTACCAAGCGGCCCTTATTTGTAACGAAAGTAAATCGAGTTATTCCTTTGCAAGCAAGGAGAGGAGCGCTCTTTTTTTTTTTTTTTTGCCGAAGCGGATCGCTTTCACCTATCTCCAGAATTAAGAATTTCAGTTTTCCTGTACATCTGTTTTGTATAGTCGGTAAGACATTCGAAGTATTCAGCAATCACTTAGCTGAACGCACAAGCTGCGAGAGCTCAAAACCGTTTAGCGCGAGGATGAGTTTCATATTGCAGTATTGCCTAACGTTAAGAGACAGGAAGAGAGCGGTGTGGATCAGAGAGCAAGCGGGGATAGCCGATATACTAATTGACATTAGGAGAAATAAATGGAGCTGGGCAGTCCGCGTAATGCGTAGGATGGATAACCGGTGGATCATTAGAGTTACAGAAAGGATACCAAGAGAAGGGAAGCGCAGTCTAGGACGGCAGAAAAGAATGTGGGGGGATGAAGGTACGAAATTTGCAGGTGCAAGTTGGAATCAGCTAGCGAAAGACAGGGGTAATGCGAAATCGTAGGGAGAGCCCTTCGTCCTGCAGAGGACATAATTATAGGCTGATGATGATGATGAATATAATGATGATGATTATTTGAAATCTTTGAGTATCCCGTAGTACGTACTAGTTTTTTACATGTTGATTACCATTCAACGAGTAGTAATGTTAGTTACAACGTTGTGACGAAATTTTGAACGGCAGATGAAATGATTACATTGATGGCATTGCAGCAGCGAACGCCACTCCAGTGCGCTGGAATGCAGGAGCACACACGCACGTACGCACACGCACGCACATATACAAAGACCCGCACACACACACACACACACACACCTAAGGTGATTCGGGTTATATCACACACAGGAATTTTCTATGTGTGAGTACGCACAGCAAAGTAGCATTTTTGGCAAGTTTCTGTTCTCTGCAAATCTCTTGTTGTAAGACTTTAAGCTGAACAAAAGTGCAAGTATTTTTTTTTTCAGGGTATTTTTCCATTTTTGCGCTGCGTATGAAGTGACGATTGAAGGGACTAGAATACGGCGGCCGTAATAAGTACACTTTAATAATTGCGTGCTGGGGGGAGTTCTGCTGAGCAAGCCCTTATGGTCTCCAAAGAAACTTCTGTAGTTTATTTTATGCGGCAAAAATTTGGATGCAGACCACCGGCTGGCTGGCCCTCAGCTAACCTGTTTAGTCTATCAGGTATAGCGAATGAATGGTATCTTGAAAAATATTGTGCCCTCAAGAATTACATTGTGTTCTTTTACAGCGATAGCTGTTATGAACTCACTTCCCTGGTAGTTTTGATGTCCCCGGCCATCCTTGGCTGGAGCCTCAAAATCATTTGCGGGACAAATACAACGAAAGAAACATAATTTTTATGCCACGATAATTGGAACTTATGACCAACAGATTGGCAGTCCAGGATTCTACCTCGCAGCCACTCGACCTTTTTTCATTGTTTTCATGGTATTTCTTACAAGCAATCAAGTAACGCGCGCACAGGATCTATTACAATATTGTGAGCACCAGATGGTCTTAAGGAATGACGGGACAATGAGCAGTACATACAAAGAAAATTAACATCTTACACGGCAACGCTCTTCATTGTAATAAAAACCACAAAGGCGAAGATAAAGAGCCATTTAAAAGTGCATGCAAATCCGATTGACATCTAGTTCAACCGTAAATATCCTTCATCTGTAAAATCCTCTTAGTGAAATGTACTCTTGAGAAATATATTCTTTCTGCAAGGTTTCCACTTAGGCTTGTTGATTTTTCATTATTAACGTTTGTAACCGTTTTCCTTCCTTTGTCCGTGTTTTTACGCGCATTGATACACGTTCATATTCTTACTCAATTTTGGTATTGCATGCGAGTTTGCCATAGCCTATGCAGGCCTATCAGTAAAAACTTCAGCAATGGTAGGTGATCACACGACACAAGACACAAAACATTTTTTTCTAGAAATTACACACTGAAACCTTGTCAGTTAGAACATAGCTTCAGAGAAAAAGGATAATTTCGCTTCGTTAATTAACCATCGTCTTTCTAAAGTGCGTGAAGCTATAGCATACCGCTTTATTGACTGTAAAGGTGTCATATTGTTCTGGGGTGTTCTCCCTAGAATGTCTACAGAAAGATGTTTATCTCCATTTCCACTGTATTCGATATCTTTCAGCCCCTCTGTCGATGCTACATCAGTGGAGAATACTGATACTGGAAAGCACAATTTTCCAGCAGCTGTCATGTTTGCTTAAGCCGCGCTAAACATTGGTATACCGAATACAGCTGGTATTCGCGCCTTCTTCGTGTTCTAGCACATCGCCTTGGAGAAGCGGTGGCAGTTCGAAACCAATTTTTATTTTACATGTAATAACAGCTGATTGAACGCGTCTGATTTGTCTTCATTAGTTTTTTTTAAATATAGTGTGAGGCCTATTATACAGTGGTCGCTTAAATACAATTTGAGAAATACCAAACGGATCCAACACTAACAATTTAAAGGGTTGTTTTAGTAGAGATCAGCGGGTAAGTCCGGATAGGTGAGGGGACAAAGAAAGGCCGAACATTTCCACTTTCACCGGGGCGCACAACTTTCACGAACGAAGATTTGCACTTTTACTTCTCGGAAGAAGATGGTTCGCTCACACCTGCGAAATTTCACGGCAACAAAGGATGCACGACAGGCTTACTGCGCATAATATTTCGGCAGCTGTCTCGTCCCCGCTTCACGCTGCGGACAAAATTGTAATTTTTAAAAAGTAATCAGGAATTTCGCGCGGAAGAAGGCAACGTCAGGTTAATATCTAGGTATCTATACCTATCTACACTATGATAATTTTAGTAGAAGAAATACAGGCGCGCTTTCAACACAGCTATCAAATGCATGCGAATTATTTCATCCACGTAGAAAAGTTCAATTTTATGACTTGGTCATTGACCACATAGGTGGGCTTAAAAGAAGAAGAAAAAAAACTTTTAGATTAACTATGCAATCACTTGCAAAAAATAAAGGATATATGTACTGTGTGTTATATCAAGAGAATTGATAGAACATTGAGAATTTCCCGACGTGCTGCACAGAAAATGTGTTCACATTACGGTGCCATCTCTAATGTATATTTCTCCACTCAAGCGCCAGGCAAACTCTGCGCAAAGATGACACCCCGTCTGAACCGAAGTGCGCAAAATATGCGCGAATGGTGCGGCAGAATTCGGTCCATTACCTCGTCCCCTCAGCTGTCGAGCCCCGTTCCGCGCGAAATGCGTTCTTTTTCCTACTCGTTTCCGACAATGGCGGAAGCGAAAGCAGGTCCTGTGCTAATAGCTGCTCTTCTCTGCATGGCCAAGGTAACCTAATTTCAGCCGCGGTCGAGGAAACGCTCCTCTTGAACGACCACCCTTTTAGCCATTAGTACACGTTCCCCTCACACCTTGTTGCGGTAGCTTTTTGGGCGACGGCGCAGGCTTCTTTATTGAGACAAAGCGCAACTGCAAGAGACAGCAGGCATTCCATAGGACGGTAACACACGTTTTCGCTGTGCGATAACCGGTGCGCTACACAAACGCGGCTACACAAATGCCATCTCCTTACCAGTGCATGGCTCCCTCTCTGGTTTCGCTTTGCAACATGGGATAACTTTACTGCGAATAGCTGGTTCTCACTTTTATTCGCTACAAACCACATAAGCTTCCTATAAGAAATACTAGAGGAGAATGTGGCGCTGGTGTCTATGGCAGCTGCAAGTGTGGTGATTTATCCAGCATGGGAATGATAGATAGCAGATGGATTTCCGCGAATTTCATCCTTCTGGCCTCGAACAAGTTTGTCACTTGGAGGATTGATCATGTTCAACTAAATATTGCGTTATAAATAAAACAATTGGTTGTGCTTATGCATGCGAGCAGAGTCTAATTGCCTTCGTGCGCTTAGATAGATATGACTGCTTGAAAATTTGTGCAAAAAAACAGAGAAAAGCGGATAAAGTGGCCACAAATCTAAGCTACTTTGCTCCTCCACAAGAAAAGTAGAAAATTACTTAGGAAAGGGGTCAGGCAAGGAGACACAATCTCTCCAATGCTAGTCACTACGTGCTTAGAAGAAGTATTCAAGCTATTATACTGGCAAGGCTTCGGATGTGACGATCAACGGCGAATATATCTCGACCTTCGGTTTGCAGATGACATTGTCCTGTTCAGCAACACTGAGGATTCAGGACCTTATGATTGAGGACCTTACTCTAGAAAATGTAGAAGTAGGGTTGAATATTAATATACAGAAGACAAAGGTAATATAAAAGGCTTGGCAGGGGAAACAAGAATTTCTGCTCTCCTGTCAGCCTTTAGACTCGGGCAAGGGTACGTTTATCTAGGTCGGTTATTCACAGGGGAACCTGATCATTAGAAGAAAATTTACAAAGGAATAAAAATGGATTAAAATGCATGCGGCAGGCATTATCAAATCCTGACTGGGAGCTTACCACTGTTGTTGAAAATAGAAGCGTACAAACATTGCATTCTACCGGTGCTTGCATATGGGGCAGAAACTTGGAGGTTAACAAGTAAGCACGAAAACAAGTTAATTTAAGGACCGTGCAAAAAATGATGGAACAAGAAATGTCAGACGTAACATGAGAGACAGGGAGAGCGTGTGGATCAGAAAGTAAACGGGGATAGCAGATACTCCAGGTCACATTAAGAGAAAAGAATGGAGTTGGGTACGTAGGCCAGGTAATGCGTAGGGCAGATTACCGGTGGACCATTACATTTACAGAATGGGCGTCAAGGGAAGGTAAGCGCGGTCATGGAAGGCAGAAAAATAGGTGGGGTGGTGAAATTAGAAAATTTCCAGTCGCAAGTTGGAATAAGCTAGCGCAAGACAGGGATAATCGGAGATCGCTGGGAGAGGCTTTCGTCCTGCAATGGACATAAATATAGGTCGTTGATGATGATGGTAATTGGAGGTGACAACGCTGCAACGCTGCAAGAACTGCAAAACGACACGTGTTACATCTAGAGACAAGTCTCATCGGAAGGCGTACAACACGCCAGTATAAATTTCTTGCATTTATTAACAAAGAGGAATACAATCGCGTCATAAATTCAACGCGGAAACGGTTATAAATTTCTGTTCCTAAACCAGAAAAGTTATGCACCTTTTTCTCAGTTCTTACTGAGAGAGAACAGAGAATAGACAGGGCGGGTAACCAGGCGCACGTAAAGTTCGTTACCATGCACATGCGAAAAAGGGGTAAAGGGTTGAAATGAAAGAGAAAAAGAACACTAGTTCTGCACACAAGTGAAGATGAGGAGCAAGTGTATGGATGGTCGCAAAGACCTGTTGAGTTGAGGTACTGCAGCGTGGATTGAAAACCTCTTTAAAAATAGACCGCAGCATTAACAGTGTGGATTGTTCCAGCACTGCACACAAGGTAGCCACGCGCCACACAATGACGATGAGGAAACGAAAATCACCAGTGCCACGCTTCAAGCAGAAGATGCGTGCAAACAGCTCGAGCTAGGCGAAATTGTTCTAATCTGCAGTTCGGCTGGAATGACTTTCCTAGAATATTTTGCACATGTTATGGGTCATCAGTCGGTAATTGAAGGGAAAAATGCCTCTTAAAATTGTTGCTTTAGAGATATCAAACTTGCCGGTTTTACTGATGGCTGTATATTTTTGGGCTGTGTATCACAGCAGCTCTTGAACATTCCCCAAGCAGAACCCTCAATAACTTTGTGATCATCTGGAAAGAAATTGAAGCTTAGCTTTGCTCTCCCTGCGCAGTTTATTTCCGGCAGGTAAATTTGGTATGGAGCAACGCGGACTACGCTGCAGGAGAGTGGCCAACGTAATGCGATCTCGCCGTCCAAAAGCTCTGAACGAATCACCAGCCACATTATTAAATTTGGGGACCGCGGTTGCATCGGGGCTAAGGTATATGTAAAGGCAAATAGGATTTGCGGAAGTTTGTAGTTTCGACTTGAGATTGCACCCCACGGCCGACGAGAAGAGCCATTCAGGGCTGCGCCGCAAATCTCTTAGGATATCCGAACGAAAGACGTTGGAGGCTCACTTGGGTTTTTGCAATGTATACGGCGAACGCATTTTCTCGACGTTAATTGTACGCTCACGTAGTGGATAGTTTGCAGAAGCAGCATAACACAGAAATGCCCTTTTTTTCCCTTTGTTTACTCTGCGCACACGGTAACTTTAATGTTAAACATTTTGTTTATGAGGTGCTTCCTTGCCTTCCATCAAGATTAATTACATGTCGCGATAAGAATATATTGAAAGGATGTTATATCCAGCGCGTTGTGTAATGACGTTCTGAAGATTTCGAATTCAGATTGTCCAAATTTGCTTACTGATGTTACGCAGAGAAACCGTTTTTTTAGGTGAATTCTGCACAAACAATTTTAGCTGCCATTATGTCGGATTACTCTGAATCTTTGTAATGATGAACAGTGGTGGAGCAAGTAATGTCGCCTAAATTTAAAAAAAATGTATATATAGTCGGGTGTTTTACTGGTCAAAACCGCGACATGATTATTAGGCATCTTATGTGTTTGGACTCCGGATTAAATTTTGACCACGTGGGTTTCTTTAACGTGCCCCCAATGCACAGTACACTGGCGCTTGTTTGCATTTCACGCCTATCGAAAGGCGGCCTCCATGGCTGGGATTTGATCCCGTACCCCCGGTCACAGCAGCGTGACGCCGAAGTCATTACGCCACCACGGCGGGTAGGAATATCGCTGGAGCCAACGTTTCCAAAAGGGGACGGGTCTTCGTCAGGGCAACAACTGCTTTCCTTAGCAGCGTTATTAGGCACTCGCAGCTCACTCTCTACCACCCTCAATGGGGTAGGAGAAGGAGAATAAGCTGGTGCGCGTAGGGTAACTGAACAGAAGGCGCTCAAAGTGCAGGTAAAGTCCATATCGCTTAACGCAGTAATCACGCGGTAAACTTGACAGAATTGTGTTCCACGCAGTTGGTAGTAATAGCAGATACCCCAAGCAAGAAAACATGTCTGTTTTCCAGTGGTTTAGAATGGGTGCACTGATGCCTTACAAGGTCGCGCCAGTAACATTGAAGATTTCGTCGGTGGTTCATTGGCTCACAGAGAAGACTGCGAGGAGTGGTATTCTGTGACTGTTCTCGGTGAAAGAACAGAAAATTGCCCGCGTACTGCAAGGAGCGATTTAGTTACGGACGATTGTTTGGTATTATTTCTTTGTTTAGTGCCTCAACGGGACGACCGCTGACGGTGCCATTGTGCATTCGGTGGGCCTGTAGATGTCGGGCAGAGTGAACCACTGCCCATGGCTCAGCCGTCTCTGCCTTACTGTTCCACGTGGACTGCCCGATGAGGAAAACAGGTTTCAAGCTATTCGCAACATTCTACCTTATGGTCGTGCGAAGGTGGCGTGATTTGTTGGCCTTGGTAGCTTTCTGCAGCAGTTGATGCGCCTGTGGCAGTTCGCGACGTTAAGAAAGACGGTATAACGCAACAAGGAGGTGAACGAGGCAAATGGTGCCGTACAGCGCACAGCGAGTAGCGATGCTATGTAGGAGTGGCTTGTGCGGTCGCTACACCCACTAAAGACGCCACAATAATTGCTGGAGATTCTGATGAGACGCTATTCGTGGTAAGAAGATGCGTTTCAAACGGTTCGCCGCTTTAGGCTCTGATAAGGCATATACTCTCTCGCCTCCCAACCCGCCGTGGTTGCTGAGTGGCTATGGTGTTGGGCTGCTGAGCACAAGAAGGATTTAAAAAAAATTTTTTTCATCCTCCTTGGCTGAGCACGAGGTCGCGGGATCAAATCCCGGCCACGGCGGCCGCATTTCGATGGGGGCGAAAGGCAAAAACACCCGTGTACTTAGATTTAGGTGCACGTTAAAGAACCTCAGGTGGTCCAAATTTCCGGAGTTCCCCACTACGGCGTGCCTTATAATCAGATCGTGGTTTTGGCACGTAAAGTCCCATAATTTAATTAATTCTCGCCTCCCATCAGCTGGGTGGAGGATGCGCTAAAATTCAGAGGCCAGATTCACACAGCTTTTCTTTCGTAAGTGATCTTTGCTATTGGCCGGCCGCCTAGACAATAATATGTCTTGCATCCGGATTGGCTGACATTCTTTCCTACGAACAATTCTAGCGTAAGAAGTTTTTGTGAATTAGGGCGCAGAACTTGGTGTGGCAGCAATTTCCGAGTAAAACTGACCACCTGCGAAGATAGTTGCCTTAGGAAATGTCTCGTCTTTTTCATCAGCGTTACTGAGCTACTTCGAAAGTGACTTTTACTAAGCACATCTAGTCGTTTTTGGTTTTATGCATTGTGCGATAATTCAGGCTGTAATTTCGGTGATTCTTTTCAATATTTTATTAATTTGCCTAAATTCAAAACTTCCTTGCCGGTTGAGCCCTGTATGTTATGGTTAGTATTTTCGGGCAAGCATCTAAATACTTCATCTCAAGCATGACAAAATCTTAAAAGGATTGAAATTTTTTTTTTTTCCTTCTCTTTCTTCCTTCCTTCTTTTTCTGTCATTTGCTACCAGTTTATTCCGAGAAATCTCTGCAAGAAGATTGTCAGTTGTTAACCTCGGATAAATTTCAACTACAATGCGCCGACAACTTTAACAATGAAGACATAAACAAGGATATAATATGGACCATTCCTTGATTACTCCTGTACCATTACTCAGCAAAGGCGCACGAGTGAAGTGGTACGAAGTACAATAATATTTATAATGACAGAAAGCACTCGTGGCAACGAATGCGAGGCTGCTGGAAGTCGCGATGCAGTAACGACTCCGCACCATGGGTGTAGAGCCAAGACCACACGTACGCTTACGGACGCGCGCAAGCTCGCGTCTACGCGCCTTGCGCCTGCCGCGCCTAGCGAGGAATGGCGGTTTGCATCCACAGATACGTGCGATAGCGCGAGCTCACTGCCTTACTCGTTGACGCCTTGGCACACGCCGCTTCGTACATTGTTATTGAGAGTAGAGCACTGAACGGGCCGATTTTTGTGGCCCGGGCCCGGCCCCGGCTCGTTTTTACATTGGGCGGCCCGCCCGAGCCCGATCAAAACTTTTATGGCGGGACCCGGGCCCGGCCCGGGCCCGGCTCAAAACCGGCCCGAACCCGGCCCGAGACCGAAAAATACATGTTTTTCATAGCTGAGAAGCCCGAGAATAACTCGCAGAAAGCCGGAGCCCGACCCAGGCCCGCGTCAAAAAACTCGAGCCCGGCCCGGGCCCTGGTCAAAAAGCACACGCCATGCCCGAGCCCGGCCCGAGCCCGTAAAAAAACTGCTCTACCCGGCCCGGCCTGGCCCACGGGCCGGGCCGGGCCCGGGCTTTCGGGTAAGCCCGAGCCCGTGCAGTGCTCTAATTGAGAGTGTTTCGAAATGCTTCGATATCTATAAACGTAATTGTTGTATTTTTAGAGCTGTTAGATCCGCACAAAAGTGAAGAAGAAGCACTTTCTTGTATGGTATAAATCGGCACCCTAGACCGTTCGTGTGCGTGCCCGCTCTCCCACTGAGGCGCATGCGCGCAGCCCTGCCGGCCTCTGCCGCCTGTGCCGCCGACTCTCCCTGGGCTCTCGCCCGCCTCTCCCCTAACATTGTCGACAACGGCGTTTAGCCCTTTCGTCACGTAAACTTCGTGCTAGCGCTCTTATCAGTTGCCGTTACGACTCGCCATGCATGGCCCGGCCGCGTGTCGTTCGTTCGGAGTCCGAACAACGCAACGAGCGACCGGGAACTGGCGACTCAATCTCCCACTCGAAAGGAGGACAGCGGGAGGGCAGCGTGGGAGGGAGGGGTAGCAGCTTCCGCTCTGCGAGCAACTTGTACTTTGCGCGGCGCCAAGCGGTCGCGCACACAGTATCTCGAAAACGATCAGCAACACGGCCCCTACCTTTGTATGCGCTGTGCTTTCACCGCTCAGTTTCCGTTGAAGCGATAAACCACATGAACCTTGGCCCACTGCTGCTGGAGCGCTTGCTCACGCCAGCGTTTTGACAGCGGTTGTGTGCGGTCGCACAAACAACGTGCAGAACTGTTGTCCACGGTGGTGGCGTTTTGCCCGCGTTCGCTCCAAACGCGCGCGGCGTTGGTGACGTGTTTATGAAGAACGTGCCAACTTTTGCCGTACACCTTATGACAGTAAACCGTAGCGGCCATAAGGCCATGGTCCCTGTGGTCACTAAATAAATAAAAACCACTGGATCATATATATTTCCCATTCTTTAATAGTTCAAATAACCAATTACACCATCACATCTTAATAGTCATATTTGGAAATACTTAATTCCCACCATAGTACTGCTTCGCTGGTCTTCCATCTCCATCGCGGTGGATGGGCTGACAGTTTTTAGCGAAGCTATATACCTCTACCAACCAACGGTTATTTCGTGTGCCAGCAAAAAACTTCCGCCAAAGTGGGCCGATCCCGGCGGTAGGGCAGAAAGGGTCCAAGCTCGTGTGCCCAGCAAAAAACTTCCGCCAAATTGGGCCGATCCTGGCGATAGTGAAGAAATGGTCCAAGCTCATTGGCACATGCCAGGGACGAAAAATAGAGAAAGAGAGGAAGAAAGAGCGCGAAAGAGAGGTAGAAAATCACCACCAAGGTCAGAGAAAGAAAGCGAGAGAGAAAGAAAGAAATAGAGAGAGAGAAAGAAAGAAAGATAGAGAGAGATAGAGAAAGAGGGAGAGAAAAAGAGAGAAAACGAAAGAAAATAACTATGAAAGTCAGACAAACAAAGAAGGAGAGAAAGATATAGAAAAAAGTTGTCGCAGTTTCACCTGAAAGGTGAAGCATCAATTGCGATAGCAAATTTGTAGAGAGCTATACGGAGTAATGATATTAGCTTTATCAGCTGTATAAACTTGGACATGCAGCAGCACCGGCAACGCGCAGAACTGTTGTCGACGCCGTCGGCGTTTTTCCCGCGTTCGCTCAAAATGCCTGCGGCGTTGGTGACTGTTGCCGGAGCCTCTGATATAAATAGGCATTTGGTGCCGCAGCTAAACGTCGTCTCCCTTCCCTCCCCCTCCCCCCCCTCCCCCACGGCCTCTCGCGCGTCGAAAGAAGGCGCGTTTGCTCTACATATATGATGATTGTAAAGGAGGAAAGAGACGCCTACTTCTGCAGCCCTTAAGGAAGCACGGCGCAGAACGCGCGTTTGTTCTCCGCCGTGCGTTCACTCGCCGTGAAACAGCGCGTCCCTCGCGCCCTTTCACTCGCACATACAGCGTTCGGCGGCGCGCGGCGACGATTTCATCTCGATTGACGTCATACGGAACCTCACGGCGACGGCGACGGCGACGGCAACGGCGACGGCGACGGCGACGCCGACGGCAGAAATCTGCTTTTGAGTGTCCATATAATTGCTATCCCAATAATAAATATTGATTGATTGATATAGTTGCCCACCACATCCTCTGAAGTTTGAATTCATCAAATGGTAGTAATGTGGGACTGGGAGTCGAGCACCCTCAATTACAAGGCTACCGAGCGGCTTACGCGTTTGGCATTTTGTGCGGGTGCTTGCAGCGTTCGCGAAACGCACTTGGCGAGTGGTAAAGCCTACGCAGGCGGCAGAAGACATTACAGTGCGCTCACGCAGGAAAGCTCTCGCTTTGTAACCTTTCCTTAAAATCGAATATAACCGGCACGCGATGCTGCAGTGATTTTCAAAAGTTGAGAAAGCCTCCGAACCAGAACTCTGTATTTTTTTAAGCCCGGCATTTCATAGTAAATTCGGCTGCTTGCTCAAGGGTTAAACAACGGATCGCGGCGGAGTGCAGCCTCCTGCCTTCTGGGATGAAACAACCAATTGTAGTGCGCGCGCCTCCCCTCTCGCTCCGTCGCCTTCCCCGTAGTTCACACTTACCAGAAAATAAGTTTATGATGGTGCCGGCTACTCTTTTTCAAGAGAGATGCGTAGAAATACATAAGTCGTGCAACATCACAAAAGCATAAGAAACACAACATAAGGTGACGTAATAATAAATTTATAAGGGCTAAAATGTAACCACACCGAAATACAGCCTAAAATGTCACATGCAGTTTAGATACACTAAATATGCGCAAAATGCCACCAGAAAAATTCGCATACGTCACTGTTTCAGAACGACTACCCATGCAATGTCATATATTACATATTAATAGAATGTCATTTCCACCAGCAGGAATAGACATGCACATCTTATCCTAATAGTAATCGGTATTATGGCTGACCTCCAAAAAACTTTTTCCGACCAGCACGTGCGCGATTTTGTAAAGTAGTTATTGGCCATGGTCCTAACACCTTTTTTGACACATTTATCTTGTATGAATTATCAATTTGGACACAAATCGGCTTCTTGGTTCAAATTACTTGAGTCTTTCTTGTAAGAGACACCTCCTGACTGTTTTAGTTTCTCTATAAAAATTGTGTCGTTGTCATGCCGCCATCATCGTTATTGTCGTTGTTGTCGGCGTGGTCACGTCGTCGTACAAATATGAAGGAGTCCGAGCCAGATTGCAGGAGTTACAAATTTGTGGACGCTGATGGCTGTCTGGGAAGTAACTAATGTTGTGGTAAATACGTTCAGGACCGGAGCCTATAATTCTTTTTTGCATCCACAAAATAAGACTTTAGCCACTGCGTGAGATCAAATTACTCCTTTCATGTAACGATTGCCCCTACGCAAGGGAACAGTTTTTCGAATTGAATGATACCGCGACGGAAATGTCAAACAGTAGTCATTGTTGTGCACCCGGAAATCCTCTAAACGGGAACTATGTTTTTAGCATGGGTAGCATTCAAAGCTTGAGGTTATAGTCACTATATTCCCATTCAAAGGTCACACGCGAGCGGAGAGGAAACACAACCGCTTCATGTTTGGACGTGTCCGGTAACGCTGTTGTGCAGTGCATATAGTAACAACGTCTTATTTTTTTGTTTTTTTTTTGTTTTTTAGCGCACAAAGAACACAGTACTGAAAGGAAAGAGGCGGACGCAGCGCTAACTTCCAACGTTTGGTTTATTTTTTGAAGGGGTAAATGTATATATAGAAAACGAATAGCAGCACACGCCGGTACATTTTTACAAGTTTCGCACTTCAAAAACAGTAAAGATGCATTTGTGTCGGGATTTAGGAGAAAATGAAGAAAGTGATGTATTGGCTGCAAGATTAAAAGACCAGCCTGTCTTGCCATCCCCGTCGAGCGCCTGCGAGTGCTGCTATCTGTTTTCCATATGTACGTATATATACCGCTTCGAAAAATAAACCAAACGTCGTAATTTAGTGCTGCGTCCGCGTCCTTCCATTCAGTCCTGTGTTCTTCTTTGTGGGCTAAAAAATAAGCCAGTTCCATGCTTGTGAAATATGATATAACCGCGGAGCTCTGCAAGCGCAGATGTAAAGCGCAAATGGTACGACGCTCGCCTTCGGACCGTGAGCATCCCGCCACTCTCTCTTCCTCTGTTTCTCTCTCTGTATCTCTCTCTCGCGTTCTCTCTCTCTCGCTCGTTCCCTCTTTTCTCGCCCATATCAAGTTGTGTTACAATCGTCGGTACAACGCAATCATATGGTTCCCATAAATGCGTGTTCTGCAAGCGTGGGTGTATAGCCTGGTGGTTATGGCGCTCGCATTCAAACTGTGGGTACCCGGGTTCAAATCGCGCCTGGCCAAGAAAGTTTATTTTGTTTTATTTGTTTGCTGCGATGCTGCGAACATCGCTGCGCACGGACCAAGCTCGACTACAACGGCTCCGCTGTAAAACTTGTAACTATGAATTACTAGCATGCCAAAGCATATATGCTCTTTCCAATGCATATAGAATGCGAATGTTTGTTCGCGGCCGCATAAATGAAAAGTGGGGCCGTGAACAAGTGGCGCGTTCAAGAGAGCCCACCCTGAAAGTAATAACGTCCCCAGATTGCCGTTTTCTCGGCAACCGGAATGCTTAACCGGAGCATATTATCATATCACGTCCTCAAGATGACCAGCAGTGATTTCATTTGCGTTACCGTTTCAACACCATTCGCTGACGTCCTCTTACAGTGAGCAAAGTACTTGGGCCATGGTCATAACCTGATAGGCAGAAAGATAGCGTCCGCGCCCTTCGTGATTTTTTTGGTGGACACTAACAATAGAGACTGCCTACGAGTGACATTATTGGATGGGTCTTCTCTTCACTATGGTTCTTTTCTTTTAACGCATTTGCTTCGATGCTGTGCTTTTAGCTTCCTGCGGTCTGGATTATATGCAAATATGGATGCTGCATATATGTATTGATGAAAGTACACATGCGGACTTCCTTCGCCGTATGGTAGTAGAAAAAGAAGGCTTATTTACATTATTTGATATTTGTAATGTCGTGCACAAACACTCCATACATGAACTAATTCCAATATCTATACAAACCATAGCGAACGTTAAATGTAATTATATATCAATAAATAAATCAAGCGCAACTTGAAGTTTATTATAGTGACTACAAAGAGCTAAGCAGCCACTGTACTGGTTCATTTAGAGAGTAATACACAATGTACAGAAAAGACGAAAGAATGTTAGGTATATGAAAATAAACAGGGAAAAAGAGAGTGAGGAGGTGGACATAAATGTGAGTTAAACATTCTCTATGACTATTTACATTTGTACATAACAGAGGAAATGAAATCTAATTATATCAATAAAGGAAGAGTATTTGTTGCATGTTTTTGAAATCGAGCCATAGGACTGTGACTACTGCAACAAGGTCATGCAAAAAACGCGCAAGGCTACCTTGTATATTTTTACCGTACGCAAAATTCTACTTGATCAAGAAGCTTTGGGCAATGTACAGTGTCACGAACGAACTTATGAAGGAACAAGCGGTCTTATACAATACGTCTTGAGTTTAGGGTTGCGAGTTGACGTACAAATGAAAGGGCGGGGCTATGGTCGCCAGAACGGCGAAAGCGCGATGCTTGAATGTCTATGAATAGATTTTGGACGCGTTCTATGAGGTCAGAATTAGATTTGCACGTTCCACCTCGAAACTGCAGAGGCATATTATAGTAGCGGAAAGCATACAGTACAATACAACCTCATAAGGTGTGTAAATGATCTTATGTTCGACAAACAATGTCAAGAGAGCGCAGGTGATGTTTCCCAAACCTTACTTGTCAAGAGAAGCATAGCGTTTAGCCGAAGTAAGCACGAAGATCTTTCATTTCATCGACGCTAGGCAATGGCGCAATACGAAGAGCGTACGCAAATTGCACATGGTGTGTTTTCGGCGTATAACTTAACACTGATACGACCACGTCCGGCAGAGTTGAGTCTTCACCGAAGGGATCAGGAGACAGCGACAAAGGCGGGCATCATGATGATGAAAAACGATAAGTGATGTATTTATATTACTTGCACAAGGTAAGGACTCTATCGGAGCCTCGAGTGGTTCTCCTAACAATAAATAGGACCCGGACGGCTTTAAATAACATATCTAGACAATTGGCGGAGAATTCTTTCGGAGTCTGGTTTTCCTCTCGTGGTTTTTTGCGGTACAGCTGAGTCAGCTCAGGGTGTGGCCTTGGGTGCGAGCTATTGCCGGGGCCATGGAGACAGACCCGAAGCTTATCCATCCTCAACAGAGTGGGCGTGAGTGCACAAAATGGCGTTCGCTCAAAAAGGGTGCTTAACTCGATAAAGGACAGCGAGCTGGAACGCTGCCTAGACTTGCGACGCTGAATTTCAGGCCGATCATAGCAAATCATAGTTTTGAAAGTATTTAAGAGGAACATGTCTGTGCGCCAGTTGAAAGTGAAAAAAAATATATATATTTTGTTAGAGGTAAATGAAGTCACTAGAACTGTCGACCGTCCGAAATAGCTTTGTAGAAGCGATATGCTCAGTGCCATGCCTGTGCATATCTCGCTTCGAGGCCGACACTGTCATCATAGGAGGTGCGTTTTAAAAAAAATATTTCTTTAGGCCTTGGGGTTTTACGAAGCAAAACCAGGATCTGGTTATCATACACGCTATGAGACACGAAATTGATCCTTAGTTCCCCTTGTACAGTGGAGAAGTACGGTTTCATTTTGACCACTTGGGCTTCTTTACCGTGCACATAAAAGAAAATACGACAGGAGCTAAAATGGGCAGGGCAGCCATAGTCATGACCAGTTTCTTAAGTTTGTCTATCCGAACCATGACTGATGAAGGAATTTATTAACTGTTTATAAATATTGAAATGGCAGAAAGCGACGATGCGATGAACCGGTTTCTATAGCAAGAAGTGCCTAATGAACCAACACGCGATAGACAATCGGAAGGGGCTGAGCAGCAGTCAGGAAGAAAACCCGGTAGTCGAAAGTTTAATATTACGTGAAGTACCTTTATCCTTTAAAGATGATGTGGCCACAACATGCTCTCAGGCGGTAAGTGTGAGGCTTGTAACTAAAAAGTATCTATTTCATAATGATTTCACGTCGGCACTTATTTACGCGCCATGAACCACATACCTAGATAGCTGTGACCATATTACTGTCAACGAGTCTCTTATCAGAAGCTTTGTTTTGCGAGTGCTTTAATGAATTTCTATAAGACCAGCCTTACCGTATTCTGCATGAGAGCGGTGTATTTTTGAGCCAAGCAATCTTCATCCATATACTCACCATAAGGCGAGAAAAACATGACGTAGAAATCCCCGTGCTGACGAGGTCATCCATGTCAGCATATGTAAGTTGAAATTTGAGGCCGCAGTAGTGTTAACCTCTTCCATTATGATTTTATACCAATCTTCTTGTGTCAAATATGCGTAGCCGCCGACGCAATCATCGGGCGGTGACCCGCAGAGTTGTTTGAACAGCTCAATCAAACACTCTCCTCGTTTACATTAGGGCACCTTTGTTTGCTTTCAAAGCGTAAAGCATTGCCTAACCTTGACAAGTTTTTCTTAACTGGCTGAAAAGATGTGAGAAGCGCGCCGAAATGAACAAGGTTTCGGTAGGGCCGAGCTAGGCATTGTTAAAGTAGATAACTGCGTCAAGGAAGTGGTGCCGCCGTCTGCGATTGGCACTCTTCCCCTTGCTTAGCTTGCGGTGGCTGCTAGAAAATCGCAACGGCGTGCAACGGAAAGTTTAAGGTGGCGCTTAACTGAGTCCTCAGCGAAGGAGAGTTGGCAGAGTGACGTCGTGTACGTGCCGAAAGTACTCCACAACGTTATACTGCCACGCACAATTTTTATTCGTCGACAGTCAGCATGAAGTGAGTTCTGCCGTAATTTATTTACTGTACGGAAAGAAATCCTGTGTAACCAACAGCTCCGAGTAGCCCGTGCCAGAACGATTGGCGGGCAGCCTTCTTCATCTTTTTTTTTCGGAACTGAGCGGTCCCCGGCTGTTTCTAAAAACATCAGTTTTGTTCGGCATAATAATGCATCTTTAGTGCGTATACTCGTCCTTTTGACGTTGCATGTATTGGCGGTTTTGTGACGTCGACTGAAAGACAGCTGAAGTGGGCGCAGCCCGAAAAGTTTTTGACCAATAGCGGGGGTCTAATGGCAAAAATGGCGTCGAAACTGATTTTTTTTTCTTTTGTTCAGTCTAATTATGCATAATCAGTGCGTAGACGTTACATCAAATGAACAAGTTTTCGCAGTTTTCGCGACATGGCATGAGAGATAGGTGAAGTGGGCGTGACTCGACAATTTTCGGCCCACCGTAGGGGGGGGGGGGGGGGGCTTAAAGCGAAAATAGAATAGAAACAGATTGGAACTCCTTATACCGTATAGCACCCCTGCACTCATTAATTGCGCGCTGGATCATTTTTCACCAATCGCCTTTTATGGCTCTGTGCTCATTTGCTCGTTACTTTGCTTTTACGTGCAGTCAGTAACCGAAGCAGCGGAGTGGGTGGTGCAGTTAGAAGAAAAGAATGCAGCAATAAGCGGGAAAAGGGCACTCGGTGCAATGAAGAAATGAAGATAAATAATGCGAAGCAACATATTTTCGCAGACATTGCCCCTCAACATATTCAGCTTAGGTATTAGAACCTAATAATGTCGGCTGACTACTGTTTGTAACAAAATCTATCGTAATGTAACCTCAATGTTGTAACTCGTGGAGAGCAATTAACATAAACAAAAGCAGGAGATTATGTAAATGGCGCTGAAACTCAGGAGCGTGGTGCATACGAGGAAATGATTACTTACTTAAGAACTATGAAATTCACCTGGGAACTTTCTTATGATCTTACTTAGAAACAAGAGAAGCAGTTGCTCAGTTCACCTGCATTTTCTTTTACTTTTTCTTAACCTGCTCTAACAGAAGATCTCGCATGAAAACTAAGGCATTAAGCTCTAACGTGTGCTCCTAATTATTTCACGCCCACAGCAAGTTGAGAAGTTGACTGAAGTTTATTGCAACTGCAATGAATGTAATCTACCAGCTTTTCGCGCTTCCTTCTTCTACGACATTGTGCTAATTTTACGATAATTTAGTTTTGCAGAAAATAAAACGTGTCTTTTATTTCTTGTCGCCATCCCTGTGTGAGTGAGCTGAATTCATGCGAGCAAGATTTTTAGAAACGAAGCACCCGTGCGAAAGCGCGCAGCTAAAAGCTGGTAGAGGGGCCACGTCTAGACGCTGAGTGATACGACTTCTTTATTTTTTGTTCTTATAACTGTGTCACCAGAGCACATTTACGGAAAGTTTTCATCCGCACCTCCGTGAGAAAAGTTTGACGCAGCGACAAGGTCAAACTAATTAATGACATGCCTTCGTTAGACGCGTGTCCTACATGTTAGGTTGTCATCCTTAGTTTATTCTCGTTAAATGTTTAAAAGAGTGACGAGAACTGTATGACGCGTAAGACCACCTGTGAAGTACACCAGCTGAAAAAAAGGAGGGACGCGTATTAATTAAAGAAATGTTTTGTTTTCAGCGCCTTGGAAGAGTATAATTACAAACACGTCAGCCAGACGGCTCGAAGTTTCCCGTTAAACGCAAACGTACGACAGCTGCCGCTAGCTCACCATTATTCATACCGTGTCGGTTGTAGTTGCCTTCCCTTCGGTGCACTGTGCACCATGGGTAGACGCATCGGCTTGAGACGGTTTGTTTCGGCTCCTTTGGAGGCTTCCAAGCACGCGGTGTTATCTGGGCGGAGAGGTCAATGTAGCTCCTTATTTATGTGCCCGCTACTCACTTGCTTAGAACTTTTTTGTTTTGAATGCACCTTAGATATTGTCAACAAAATAAGAGCGTAATATTCAGTCAGGTGGAATATTTCTAAAACCTTAGACTAGAATATTCAGTGTTTACCAGGGATAACTATCGGGTGAAGGTATAAGTTTCAGTTTTAATCACAAATGCCCTCGGACGTACGGGGTTTTCGTTTCAATACATCACCAATGTCTAGGTTGATATCTTTATATCGGAGCTAATTCAAATGTCATGCTGTTTGCTGACATTAAGGTTAAGATTGCACATGTTGATATTATATAGAGCAAGGCTACATAGGGGCTGATATTTTAACAGCGAAGCTGTTTAATCTGGAGGTAATCCAGTGGTGTACGCAGAGAAACTCCTCCACCTGGCGATGACGTCACAGGCGTCGCCTAGCAACGCAGCGCCAACTCCTTGGCCCAGCTGTGCCACTACCTCCTCGCCCCGCCGCTTCTCCCGCCACAGCACCACCTACCGGCGCTTTGCCTAACCTCCGCAGCAGCGCCGCTCTCTCTCCTCCGCTGTAGCTCTGCCTAGCTTCTCTCAACAGCCGCGCGGGGGCGAAGCTAGGCAATGACGTCACTCCAGAGTATATAGATCCTGCGTCGCCGAGGCGCGCAGACACACTTTGCCTGGTGAGTTGGCGCCGAGCACATGGGTCGTCCGAAGAAGATCGTCACGCCCGAAGAAGAGGAGGAGCGGCGCGAATAGCGCCAGCGCTGCTACTCGAGAGCGACTCCGAAGACTTCGCACTGAATCCAGTTTCCCCAGCATCACCACCTAAAGCCTAGAAAAGCCAAGCTAATAGCAATGCCAAATTGAAGCTAAGTGAGAACCAAGTTAAAGCTAATGAAAATGCCAAGTTAAAGCTAACAGAGAACCAAGGTAAAGCTAGGGAAGGGCTACCAGCCACGCTGTATGGAATTGCAATTGGCGGGTAAAATTTTACGCCAAATATAGCATGTAGGAATCAAAATGGCGAAAAGACCAGCTGACAGACCACGTTTCCCGCACCCGTCGGTGCCCTGAAAGTAATTCAATTTTAAAATCAACTTTGGCCTCATCAGCCAGAGACCCATAGCATGTCTGAGAGCAGTGCATGGCACGTCTACGTTTTAGTTTAACAGGCTTGTAAGCAGCAGTTTTTATTACAGCACACTTCGAAAAACCCCCTTTATACAGTGTGTACTAGTGGAAGGCAACGACAATGTTTAATGCTGTTCACATTCTCGGCGTGAGAAAATGCTACCACGAGCATGCCACCGTGCCTTATAACTTGTTGCTTTGTATGCTATGGAAGAAAAGAAGTTTGATGTGTTAAAATAAAAGGAAAAGGCAACTACTATATTAAATATGTATGCAGGTTTTGCGTGCGCATTGGTGCAAAACTAAATTAAAGAAATTTATTACATCGCGTGCCAAACTGGGTACATCAGAGCGTCACAAAAAGAATGCAGGGATGCGATGCGACTTCTAGCGAAATTGGGAATCAAAATGGCTACTCACCAAATTTGGTGGTAAATAGCGCTCAAAATTTTGGAGTTGTCACCACCCTAAAACAGCGCTTGCATGTAGGCTCCCTAGTCGCAGGTAGTTATGGTATTTATATAAGACGCTATCGTAATTGACCTCGGCTGGAAACCGGTACCCTCACGTTTACAGACATTAGGGCTTAAAATTTTGTCACTAGTATGCCATAATTGAAGCGGCATTGTCTAAAACATTTATGTCAAACATCCACATTTTGTTTCAAGCAGAACAGACCATAGTAAACACAATTACGAAGAACCAACCCCGGCTACTATCAAAGACTTCGTTGAGCATGCTTTGGGAAGTGGTCATGTGTGGCAGTATGTTTCCCAAAGTGTTATGGGTGGCGCTGACCTTACTACCGTGCCTACCGATACGCGGAAGTTGACCGGTACTTTCAGTGCCGCTTCCCCAAGGATCATTTCTGAATGTCATGCAGCGTATGGGACCGTCTGCCGAGCAGAGGCGCAGCGCTTCAACGACAGCGCCTCAAAATACTAGCTGTCACGAGGGAGGAATGCGAGAACGCCCGCCCCCTTACCAACGGGTCACCATGTGGTACCACCTGTGCGAAAGCGTACCGTACCGCCTGTACCATCGGTACCACCAGACAGTGGTAACGTACTACCGTGTGGTTTTACCGCTGTGTCAGACTACATGAGCTTCGTGATAAGCTTACGGAAACCTGTTTCTTCCCAAAGAAAACTAAACGCTTTAAAATATGCACTGCCTCCCGCATTTTAACCTATATCGTGCGAGCGTCCATCCCGCGTCATTTTAGCGCCTTTAAGCGGCGATAATCAGCGAGACCGGCAGAAGTACTCTCAAGTGCAAGAGTCGTCTACTGCGATGTTCCCTTCAGGACGATGTAAGACCATATTATAGTGTTCTCGCGCGATATAGCTAAATATGTGGGAGATTGTACGTGCCAGTATCGCCATTAACACGTTTGAGCATTCATTTCTTCTTTGCGCGATTAGCGAATGGAATGCGTTAGCACAGGACGTAGTTGGTGCCTCTCAATTTCTCACTGCTATAGAAGATTTGTTATAAAGCAGGTAATTTTGTACTTTCTTCTCATTGCTCTCTTTTTGCAGAATACGTTCACTTTTATTCTTTATTGTCGCGGCTACCTTTCTGTACTTACTGACTTTTGAAACGGTGTTTGTGGCTTTGGTTTTTGAACATTACAGCAATGATTACTTTTTTCGGCAGGGTAGGTAATTGTAATAAATATATTAAGTTCACTGACTAAGCTGTTCAGATGAGTGGGCAACATTTCAATGGAGTGTTTACGCTCTCAAATGGGAACTACATTCGGTTATTCAAGTTCACTTGCAATGTGTCATCACGAACGATATAAGGAGGAAAGGGAACATAGAAGCGCGTGTCAGATATCCTCCAGTTCAACTTAAGGCAGACGCCACTAGAGAGAGAGAGAGAGAGAGACATAGTCGAAAAGAAAAAAACGGCGGGAGGTTAACCAGAACGAAAAATCTAATTTGCTGCCCTACACTGGGGAACAGGGGAAGGGGAGGTATAAAGATAAGAAGAAAGTAGAGAGAGGGTGAGAGAGGAGAGACACACGATCACACTATCACCGCAGACAATCACAGCACAACGATCACCAATTCAATCTACATCACCTTGTGCAAGTTGGTTGTTGCACCGTAGCTTGTGTCGCAAACTTGTGTTGCCTTCGTAGGCAACACAAGTTTGCAACACAAGCTGTGTTGCCTTCGTAGGCACCGCAGCTTGTGTTGCCTTCGTCGCCCCCAGCTGCTATGTCTTTTGATGGTATTCGAAAATGATTTGTTCTCGCGATGGTCTCTGATGAACACGACCCAGCGCAACTGCGAGCGATCGTCTCTGTACATTGTAGCCAGGGCGGTCACACAAAGCGTGTTTAAGGGTCTCCTCGATATCACAGTCATCACACGAGGCTTTATCAGCCATTTCGATGCGAAAAGCAAGAGACAGCGTAAAACCTAGTCGATAGGTCACAAAGCAGGGTGACCTCGCTTTGGCAGAGTCCGCTTGGGATACGAAGGTTGTGCAAAAAAAAAAGCAAAAAAAAAAGCGGCAATGCCCCATCGTACTTCCGTCCCCGTTGAGCATTCGTTGTCAGATCTTTTTTTTTAGCGATATCGGTTATTGATCTCGCTGAAAGGGATGTAAGGCGTCGGACACAGTTTTTCCAACCAGTACGTCGAAAAGAAAGAAAGTAAAATAAACGTTCCCTCTCATTCCGAGAATTCCCCCCCCCCCCCCCTCCATTGCATGGTGCATGGTTCCATACCCGATAAGACGACGTTGCTGGTATCGTATGGGTACTCCAAAGTGATACAAGTAAACTGAACATACGAGGATGCGATTGACTAACCTCTTTGCTTCTCGTATAAGGCTAACGTGACCGCCACCGGCGTCTCTTTGTGACCAGCCATAATCCAGGCTCCTCCATGTGGTAAGAGCATTGCGAACGACAAAAAAAATGCACGCTGATGGCGGGAGTTTTCACTGGAGGCGAGATTAATACACTTGGCAGAGTTTTCGCTAGTTACTTGACAAAGATTATTGCACAAAGCGGGCAACAGCGATAAAGAAGAGGAAGAGAGAGACGCAAGGAATGTCCGGGAAGTTAACCAGATGCACGTGCGGTTTGCTACCATGCAAGGGCAAAAAGAGATAAAGGGACGAAAAGAGAGCAAGACGGGAAGAGAGGAAGAGCACTAGTAGCGCACACCCGTGCAGGTGCTCATCCCGTCTATAAATGATCGCAGACACTTGTCCACTTGAGGAACTGCGGTAACGCTGCCATTGATTCCTGCACCAGCAACACACATGGCTCTCGTTCAAGAACCTTCACCTCTGAAAACGGTCTTCAGCCCAGCCGGTTTAATGTTGTCTGGAGAAGGCGGAGCTGCAGGTCGAATGGGAAACAAAGGCACAGAAGGTCTTAAGTATTGAATAAAAGAAACACATTGTCAACATAATGGCCCGCCTCTTTTTTCCGTACTGCCACTGATTGTTTGTGGACATGTGGATTGTTTGTACAGAAAGCAAGTAAACGCGATAAGAAGTACATCGGAGGACAGAAGTTGAGGCCAGGCTACTGAAAGACTGCGTTGAACTGATGAAAGTTATTTCGTTTAACGCCAAGAACAGAACGATCTCGGGAACGATCTGAACGGTCCGGCCGGCGTGGACGGAGTGCTGCGGCTTGTGCTGCTCTCTGCACAGCGGTCCCCTGAGCCCAACGATACCTGGTGGTAGCCGCGTGCGTACTCTACGATTCGTTTCTTCAGCAGTGGTTCGTACCTTGCGAGGAGGCGCCATAAAGTGTACCGAAGAGCAAGCACAGGTATCAAGACTACGTGGCGCGCATGTCACAACCCTTGACCCGTGGCACGATACGATGCTGATGATGATGATTATGATGATTTATTGGCATCCGCTTTGAAACGGGGCGATGGCAAACAGTCACCAAGGCCGCTTGAGTTAAACAGAATCTAATCAAGTATGCCACATACATTTTTCATGCCAGCATTTTTTATACATCTGCTTAATGTCATTTTTATTCCTCAAGGGAATTCCATCCATTTCTTGGTCAATATCTCTTAGTGGGCGTGAGCCTGCCGAAATCTGAATCGTACACCGGCGGCGGCAGCGTACACCATCGGCAACCGAAAAGGCTGTTGGGATGAGCCCATAACAGCTTACAGTGTAAAACAAATCAATTACAGCCTAACATTACATAATATTGATCGGATGAAAGTGTTTTAGCGACTTAAAAATCATCCTTTCGGGTTGTACAGATATATAGTGAAGCGAACTTTGGTAACTACGCAGATTGCACTTAGCGCTTTTTTATTTTTATTTACCGCAGAGATTTTACCTTACTTGAATGCTGACTGTTTATTATGTGGAGTCTTCGAGCAAAACGACTACCCCCCACGCGCCAATACTGAAAAGTGAGACGTAAGACAAACTCCTGGCACTCAATGTCGCTGTACCGCGTAAACTATATTCCGGAGACTACGAGACAGCCGCGCGAGGCCAAACTTACAAGATAGAGCATTAGAAGCTTCAGACAAGGACTTTAACCAAACAAGTTCCGCGTAAATAGTCCAGAATATGCGCGCGAATGCAAAATGTTGTGTTTGAAGGAGATTGTGCCGTTTCACCGCAGTTAGTAACATCACCTTGCTTGAAGTTTTCTGCAGTTGAGCAGGTTAGCGCGGAACTTAAGTTTGAAGTAACGTTGTGTGCCTTCTCACAGTGCTGAATATATTTCTGGATTCTAGCTAGGTGCTTGCAAAACGCGCAGCATGCACGGAAACAGAGGCATTCGTTTTAGCCTAGATGCGCCATCTCTTAGAACTTGGATCCGAAAAAAAAAGCAAAGCTAGAACTTCCGAGCAGTCACTACAAAGCAGAATTATATAGATCATGCCTTAGGCACAACACAACGTTGATAAACAAGTCCACGCTGTGACGCAGGTGTCAGCACCACGTTTTTCGCTCGCAAAACCTCGCATGTCACCGGTTATGAACCTCAGCCTGCTCTAACTCGGTTGCTCTCGTGCAGGTTAGCGTTCGTTCAGCTCAGTCGTTCGGGGCCTCCTCCCAAGCAGAAATCCAACCTCGCGTTTAGACTGCCGCATAAAACATGAAGGTTGTTGCAAGCTGCTCGCTAGGATAAGGTCACTTTTTTTCTTGTTTTTTTTTTCTTCTTAAGCACACAGTGCTCGAATAAAGACCTCATCATGCAAGTGTAGCCAGACACGGAAGAATTGTTTCACTGCTTCGCCTGAGCTGCTGTCGACAAAGAAACTAGTAGAGACGTCCGTATGTCATCATTCTTTCCACCCCCTGTTGAAGTCTCGTCTTCGACCTCGTCTGCAGTATACCGGAAACCGAGTTCGAGGGAATACGCGGACGAATTAATTTTTGTGTTCGTCGTCACTCCTCCAACTACATCCAAACTTCTCGCGTTTTCTTTTAGCTACATGTTTTCACAATGTACACCTATGCCCGTAAGTTGGTGTTGTTCCGCTGCTTCTATTCAATACTCTAATTTACTACGCTTTGATGCCTTGATGTGCTAGTCTAGGCAGTTTCTTAATTTCTTTGTGCTCAGGATAAGCGGTGTAGCCCTGGTCCAAGGATGCCCGGACGCCGAACGTCCCTGTCATTACTTTAGTGTTGAAACTGCATGGTAATGCAGTTCATGAAGTTATAAAGCGTAAACATGCTGTCACAAGTCGCTTCCAACCCTAAAACTTCTTCGCGTACTGCGAAATGCTCATATCGTTAGCGACGAGGCCGGGACCCGCAACGCACTCGACCGGAAAAGTCAGTCGTTCGTGCAGAGCTAGCGATGGTGAGCCGAGTGTTGCGTTACGCCCCGGCCTGTTTCGTTCAAATTCGAGGGATTTGTCAGTGGGAACCTCAACTCAAAAAAAAACTGTGGATAGAAAATAAATATAAATGGAACCTTGAAATTCCGCGTGAGCTTCTCTTGCTCTCAGAACAATGGCTAATAAACAATAAGTTAAATTACAATGAATAGCGTAGCAAAAACAACTAAAGGACTGCGAGTGGTGCCTTAGTGATGGCCTCCTCATTAGTTTTGACCAGCTGGAATTGTTTAACCTGTACCCAATAAACGGTATACGAGCGCTTCTGCATTCCGGAGTGTAGCCGCTGCGGTTAGGAATTGAACCCACGACCTCCACCTGCTCGGCAGAAGAACTCCATAACCACGGAGTCAGCGCGGTGAGTGTCTGGAAACAGGGACTGTTGAAGATTTTCCAGTGGAAAACACCGTCGATCAATATTTGCACACAGTGCGCAACTGACGTGTGCAACTCTGCCGGTGGCCTTGAAAGCGCGCGAGCACTTACGAATGAAGCTCCGAAGTTATCAGTTTTGAATATGGAAAAGTGTTTTCAAGAAATCATTCGAATTACATAAGCTATCCAGTGTACGCTTGTGGAGTGTTAAGCACGTATGTTAAGCGGTTTGCTCAGAGCAACAATTGTAATATTTATTTCACAGCTAGAAGGAGTGTTTTAAAAGGTGCGACGGCCATTCTGGTATGCGCTACATCACCTCCAATGTCCGCTTAGCATCGAACTCAATCCAGATTGCTTCTAAAGGGTAGCGATTTATTTCTCCAATGTGTATTATTTATGCGGGTCGTATTTTGCAAACGCCAAACGTTTTAGACTTCCGCCACAAACAACCAAGAAACTGAACAAACACGTTTTTAAAAATTTTGCATGAAATTTCTTCCCACATTCAACTTTGAAATTTTCCAACGTTTTTTCTCCCAAGAAACCGTATATTTTAACAAAGTTCTTAAACCCCCACAGTTCTCACAAGCGACGCTTTCTTGAAACCCCTACAGAATTCTAAACAGAATTCCATAATTTTCTCCACAGTCTCTTAATACCACACCTAGTTATAACTATTTCCCGCGTATTTCTCTAGATATTTCAAAGATTTCCTCCAAATATGACCCTAAATGTAAACAAAATAAGATTCTGGGCTTTCACAAGCCAAAACTACGAACTGTTTATGAGGCACGCCGAAGTGAAGCTGTCCGGAATAATTTTGATCGCCCGGGCTTTTTAACGTGCACCCAATGCACCGAGCGTTTTTGCATTCCACCCTCAGCAACAAGCGGTCGCCGCAGCCGGTATTGACCTCTAGACGTACCGAGAGAGATAAATGGGATGCGAAAGGCAAGTAGGTTAACTGGATGATAGATGCTGATGAAGAGACGTAGAGGTCAACAGCGCAATGCCATAGCCACTGAGCTACGCCGCTGGTCTATACATTACGGTGGTACCACCGCTCTAACGGTTATGTCCAAATAGTTCGTTTGCTTATTTTAAAACGCCTTTATTACGTTTATGGTATACTTCCGCTCTAGACTATTCGTCTTTGTAAATTTATGTAAATCACACGTGCATGCACGCGTCAGCAGATAAGTGTTGATAAAAGAAGGCGTTGATTTTATTCTGCAATTCAGATTAGGTTCTTTCGGTGCATTTACACTTTCGGAGCTAACTTGGCGTGCATGAAACTTTGCAGTGCATTTGCGTGCTTGAAAAATTGTGTATTTGCATTTCAGTGTGCAGTAGTTGCGTTTGTGGTACCGCGTCTGCTAAACTTCAAGTTGTTTTGTCACTGTGTAATCATTAATGTTTAATAATTACATCTTTGTCATTAAAACAACTTGCATCTCATATAACATTTTTTGCATTGCATGTTCCCTTCCTGCGCAAAA
The DNA here is from genome assembly GCF_013339745.2 of Dermacentor silvarum. NCBI lineage: Eukaryota > Metazoa > Arthropoda > Arachnida > Ixodida > Ixodidae > Dermacentor > Dermacentor silvarum. The sequence goes on from NC_051157.2 coordinate 58,311,585, forward strand.
GACCTGGTATCAAGCTCAAATGACAAAGTACTGACATTTACTTCATGCAGCGCGCCAGCTTTTAGATATGCAATATGAATTTGTAGAAAGCATTTCTCAGGGAGTATTACCAAATCATAGCGTAACTACACTTCACGTGTACACTATCCTGTAATCTGAAATAGTAGTCACCTCAGTAATTTGCTTTGCCATTTCGTTGTAGCGTTCTTGTGTTCTGGCTAACGTAAACTAGCCAGAACGCCTCTCTCCAGCCTGATAACCCCTTGCCCCTGTAGTCAAACGAAGACCCCCGCCAGGGCAGTCTCGAATGATTGATATCATCATGCCTGGGCACGAGGCTGACATTGCGGAAGGAGAATAAATTGTAGATAATTTGAATGTGCGCGTATTTAGTGTAAGATGGTTGGTAGAAAACTGGGGCCATTTCTTTCCGTGAAAACTGCAGCTGTAATGCTCAATTGTCCCACCTGAACTATACCGCTGCGGAAGGGGTGTGTCATCAGCAATCGCTTTTCGAAGGTGGTCTTTCTGACTAGAACTGACCGAATCAAATGATATTAGCTTCCGTGATTAGACGAGAACCAGCGCACTCAGAGTGACATGACCGATGGATAGTAACCACTGAAAGAGTGCATTGAAACGCGAACTGGAGCCACTGAATGGACCAACAGTACGGGTGCGAAAAACCTCGAAGGCGTATTTCAGGGTAAGCTGCCACTGTGTTTGCTTCGTCGCTTTAGACTTCCCGCGGGCCTTTGCAATGTACACGTCAGAAGCATTGAGATGTGGCGGAAATACGATGCCAGGACAAGTAGCCTCGCGATCTTAAGAATACGAATGGGCAGAATCCTTCTTTCGAACCATCAGCCCGTAATGAATGAGTAATAATTTTTCGTGTTCTGAAGGCGACCGGGAAGGGATAGAGTATATTCATTCCCTTGGTGTTTCTCACTTCCTGTACGTCACGGATATACACCCTTTCGCGCTTTGATCAACACAACGCGATTGCGGTCGCTGATTCCATGGCACTATCGCTGTAGAGCAGCAACAAGAAGACTGAATGGGGCGTCTGCACCAAGGCACGATGCTGTTGTGTATTGCGCACTTCCAAGGTCCCGCTCTTTGCCCCAAAGAGGTCCCGCCATATCTTCTGGCTTTCTATAGCGAAGCTGTAAACTTCTCGTCGATCGGAAAACTGCGTGGTGACGCCCGGTTAACAATTGAATGGCAAACGGCGTATCTTTCTTTGCAATCAGGCATATATATATATACATTCCTAATGACGCGTCACCACGCTTTCATATATAAAAGGGAGACCCGTCTAGCAACTCATTCTGTTCATTCTAAGACTGCCATTGGTAGACCGCGGAAATTAAAGACGCCAGAAGAACAGCATGAATACAATGCTCGACCATGTGTGGTGTTTCATACAGCTTCGCTTGACATTCACGTTCGCAGGGAGGGATGGCGGTAATTTTTTTAATGATTGGTTAGTAGTTCCGATTGCCTATTCCAAATTATTTGCGAAATGCAGCTGCTCGTGCTACTGCCAAAAGACTCCCATGCTGACAATTTCCGCACGTTGTCAGCATAGTGGTATTCATCTGTTACATTCGTCAAGATATGTATCTCCGAGAAATAAAATGAATGTCATATATATATCGGCGCCAAAGCGCATGTTGAGGCAGCATAAGCGACCGATCAGTGGTGAAGAGAGCACTCTCCCGGGCGCGTTATTGCTATCTTGCGAGACGCCAGTGACTCAGCCCGACTCGGTAGATTATAATGCTGATGATGTTGATTTATTTCCATCGCTTTCAAAATAGGGCGGTAACAAATAGTCACCTGGCCTGCATGAGTTAATCAGGTAATCTACACATGCTCCAAAGTCTAGCACTTTGCCTATCTCACCTTAAACTTTTATTCTCTCCCTAAAACCTCTATATCCACCTTCTAGAGTTACCTATGCCCCTAAAGGATCCGGCCCTATCAATCTCTTCCCTGCGATCGAATAATAACGACAATAATGCGCGAGCTATAGGTGGTCACTTGCACGATTTAAGCACCCACGCTGCCATCTCTCGTTCACTCCACTGCTTAGTCTGACCATGCGACGAAACTTCAAGGCGCCGCCTTGCTTCATTTTTTTTTTACAGCCGAGTTGTTATACGCTAGGTTTTTACCCGCCGGGGTGGCTCAGTCAGCTAAGGCGTTGCGCTGCTGAGCACGAGGTCGCGGGATCGAATCCCGGCCCCGGTGGCCGCATTTCGATGGAGGCGAAATGCAAAAACGCCCGTGTGCTTGCGTTGTAGTGCATGTTAAAGAACCCCAGGTGGTCAAAATTAATCCCGAGCCCTCCACTACGGCGTGCCTCATAATCACAACTGGTTTTGGCACGTAAAACCCCAGAAAGAAGAAGAAGTATACGCTAGGTTCTGGCGGATTGCGTGCGCAGGCAAAAAAGATGGCGGCCACACCAGAGCTCACGACCGACCGATCCCGTTGATAAAAACGGGGATAAAAGCGTATCGCCAGGTATGCCCCAGCTGCGTTTAATCGCGACAAGTGTCAAAAACTATTGTGATAAAACTTATCCTAAGGAACAAAAGCAAACCACAATAGACACTGTTTAGTATAGTTTGCGGTTTGACGTGACGGGCTCTATAGGCAAACCACGAAACCTTATCTCAGTTCCCTTGCACCCGTGCAATCGGTAGGCCGCGTGCGGTGAGCACTGTGGAAGAACAGCGCTCCTGCGAAGATAACCGTCGTAAACAGGAGCGAGAATGTGCGTGGTGACGGCGGGCGGCACGTAATACGGACGAAGCTAATGTCGCAAACGCCAAGTGTATTCACCTTTGGATGGATCACCCCTACCGACTCCACTCCCATCGTAAGTGTGGGTGATTTCAACGTAGACGTGTCTCGGTCATACGGTAAGTGGTTCGTGGCGTTTCACTTGGAAAGGTTTGGCATTCAATGTTACACAAACATGAGTGTGCCCATGACGTGTCATTGGTCGTTTATAGACCTCACATAGAGCTCCGCTGGTCATCCACCTTCGCAGAGTGTCTGAATTTTTTTCATAATTAAAGAACCATGCCGTTGTCATAACTTCTAATAATGTGATGTCGATAATTTTGGTTACAATATGAATGGCGTAGTCAAAGGTTCGAAAACTAGCAAACCGTTTGTAATGTTTAACAAACATTATTTCAAATAAACGCCTCTTCTAAAGAAATGTTGTCAAAAAAGAAGAAAAAAAAACAACACTCGATAGCGATGCAAACGCTATGTGCACGAATCACGAACAAAAAAATTTTACGGCCCTAAAAGAAGGCGAAAAGGCGGTGAAGTATACGTGCCTCTAGGCTGTTATTGCATATATCCGCAAATGCGCGTGTTTCTCGTAGCTCATTGCACCACAAATTCTGGCGAAAAAGATCTGCAATGACTGTTCAGCGCCTCAAATCGACGTGTATCAACTTCAAATTGACGTATATCAAACGGCTCTTTCTGTGACGCTACTCACGCGATATTTTTTAACCAATCAACAAGCTGACATAACGGCTATTTCTGAATGCCAACATGCACATATTTGTGAACTTGCATATGCATTGCGGGGATTTCTCCGCGCTACCATTCACTTTCTTTTTTTAAGCGCAACCACCAGAATATAGCTGCCAAGGACATGAAAAAATATTTATTTAAAATAGTTTGCAGCTCCACGTCCCGTTTTATTGTCTTCAAGAAAGCGCAAAATTGCGTGTTACTAATCTTCCGCTTCCTAGCTCAAATGCCAAAACACGTGAGCTCTCGACAGACAATCACAGAGCCAACATGACGGATAATGGCGGTCGTGCAGCTACTGTGCGTGTTGAGAATAGAGCATCAGCTTGCTGTGCGAATGGCGACGAGTGCAAGCACTATCCCTAGGAGAGCTGTAGCTGTTTCGGCCATTGTGACGTGCGACAATGCAACGCACGCTTTGTCGTTTGGCAGAGCGAGCGTTCAGAGATACAGCCGGTATTCCCACAGCATCACAGAGATAACCAGGTATTACCACAGCATATCCTTTTCGAACACCACCAGCAGACAACAGAACGAGGCTGTGCAGGCCGTTGTTTACAGAGTAACGGTCATGTTCTGCGCTCCCTGCTCTTGAGCCAATATTATTCATCGCGTCCGGACAATTGGTCGTCATCTGGTGCCGTGCTCACGGGACGCACGCTAAGCTAAATCACCGATGTTCGACGATAGAGCCAGAGCCTTGGGTCACTATAGCCAAAGACGGTTCCTTGTCCTCAAGCTACTTTCGCGTTCCAGTTCCCTTAGCTTACCTTTAGATGAATGACGTGGTTGGATCCGGGGATCCATCGTGTTCTTTCTTTCGCTCCCATCGTCATCAAGCAATGTACGCACAAACACCATACGATCCAGGACGTGCACTTTCTGTCGGTGCCCTGCGTCGGGCATAGGAAACAACCGTGTGGGAACTTGTTCGTTTTTACGTTGGCTGTCACTGCCCCATAATGAGCGATGTGGCTCAGAAATACTGCCAGAGGAAGTACTGTCGAAGAACATTTGAAGTAACTACAATTTTCTCCTTGTCATAACCACTTGCTTCGCGAACCTAGAGGGAGGGAACACTAGTGCTGTTATGCAAAGACCACGAGCTTTTAGCAAACCTCTTGCGAATCAAAAGTATGCAATTGTCAGATATGAAATATTTTGTAAACTGATCGAAGTATCTTCAGACTCGTGTGAAATTTGAATTTAACTTCGTTATAAAATTTCAGAAATACGCCTAAGGTCCGGTTGTACATTATAGACGGCAACAACGTCTATGATGATTCTTGTTGTACTCCGAAAGGCACAACGCTTTAGATATGTCTTCACGTGCATTGCATATTGAGCGATGCAGTGTACTAATCTCTTTGTACAAAGCTCGCTTCACATAGTAGTGCCTGCATACGTGCCCGTATAAGTGAACTGACAGGCTGAAACTAGTGTGTAATATTGCTAGTAGCCGTAATACAGTAGTTGTGTCAGGATAGTATTGCCGAATTGAGGTGATATCGCAGATATAGAGGCAGCGGCGCCGGCAACATTACGTTGTGCTACTGCGTAAGGTACATGTGAAATTATACTATATATAGTACACCCGAAAATGGGGATGGGGCGACTATCAATGACGAAATGGCGACTATAACCACGATAGTGGTTATAGTCAACCGCAGCGCTGAGGTACTTCAGCGGCATGCACTGACAGCCCGTGAAAAGTGGGAAATGCCCTACCTGTTTTTTCAGCAGTTCATGTGTAATTTTTCTTTAAACTAGTTTTCATTTTACAGTAACAGTTACTCTTTTTTTTTCCAGAAGTGCAGTAGAAGTTTTCAGATTGGCAATAACTGCAAGAAATTGGCCGAAGTAATGCAGAAATGTAATGAAGTAGCTGCCTACTACACGTGTAGTTGTAGTAACTAATGCTACAACTTTATGTGCGTTTTCTTATTTTACCCGTATTCACTAAGGAGACAGAAGAGAAGAAAAAGGTAACTTTGTACACCTGTTTTTGCAGTGAATGTAATTTTACTCACGGAAAACAATCGTATCGTTTCGAGCGAGAAAGAAATTTGCGAGGGGGGTTCCAGACCCCAGTTGTTGGTACTTCGCAGAACATTTTATTTGCCAAACCTTGAAGGCAATATCCGCAAAAAAAAAAAAAAAACCGACGAGGATGAGCTTAAGCCACAGGAACGAAAGTAACGCGAGAATTAATTTGTAGTCAGTGCGCGTTATCCGTCACGCGCCAGCCTGCCTGCAGGTCGTGTTACGTACGAGTTACATACTTCATAATCTCAGGAGACCTGAACTCCCTGCCAGCAAGTATACCCAGATATCCTGCTGGCTTATGCTAAGAAATATGACTCCCGAACTGCTACACCGTCTGAAGCGGAGTCTTGCTTACTTTCTTTCTCTCCTACTTTCTTTCCTCTTCCTTTTCTTTTTTTTCATTGGTAAGCCACCAGAAATAGATAGAATAGCGCGTGACGTAGTTCTGCCTTCGCGTTGAAAGAATGACGAGCGAAGCTGCCTGCTAATCTAGCCCAGGTAGGAGATGTCTAGAACAAAAGTAAGAGTAGGAAAACCTCCGCCCCGACCGCTGGGAACGTAATGATGTAAAGCCGTGAAAGGCGTTATTCAAGTGAGCTCACCGCTGACAGGTACAGACGTGGAACGACATGCTCTCGCAGTCTGCAACCTAAGCCTGAACCTGGAGTTCCGTGGTGTTTTAGGAAGGAGTAACTGCACCTTTGCTTGGCTGGTACTAAGCTTACGCCTTGGTGCGCTCGCAGAGAAAACGTACCAACGGAGCAGTAGCTCTCGGTGCGTTGCCCACGAATGGGGGATCTCGCGCTATCTCGACCATACATTATTTACACTGACAGGGAAGCCACGCATTTTCCCGGTAGGCGCCACTGCTTTGGCCACTTGCCTACAACTGAGACCTGCTTGCGGGTTTGGCAGCGGTGCTACTAACGACGACTTTATGTAAAGGTATAAAATGTCTAACGTATAGCCCCGGTTGGTTGGGCTTAACGTAAACATCGTTATGCTTAGAGCGACTGCCAGGGCTAGGTAAATTGATGTATTACACTTTCAAGTTATCAAGTGTGAAATTTCTTTGTAGGTGAATGCCCGGTAAGACGAGAAGGATACAAAGCGAAATAATAAACTTTTGTTTCGTTTCTTATCAAGGCTTCAGCTAGGGCGATGGTCTTCGACTGGCAGCGTGTTGCAGGTACCTGCCCGCGACGGGTTTCTTCCTTTTTTTTTTTTACCACTAGTAGCTTCCAACTATCGTGCACATTTTCTTTACCTGCTTCTGGGCTGCAAATTAATTTACGCCCTTAGAGTAAGCGGAGGTCCGCCTGGTTACCTCACCTGCTTTCCTTTGTTTATCTATCTTTCGCTTCTTAATTTCCTTTTGGTTTTAACTGTTTCTTGCCCTTGCTGTTCTGTGTTGCTTACTAAGAATGAACAGCTGAGTTACCCCACTCTAACTCATACACTATTTGAAGCCTGGTCATCGCAAAAGAAACAACAAACAAAAACAGTGCCGAAAAGAAAACGTATACTATAGCACCAGGGCAGATAAAACGACAGCAATGCTCGCACTTTTACATTCTGTTTTTGGCGCACCGCAAAATGTATCGAGACACGTCTACCTTGGAGGAGTGGGAACAAAGGAGTCTTATCGGCGTAACTGCACTCGTGGCTGAGAAATATTTTGAAACCCGTTGCTGTCCCAAAGTATTAAGAAATACCAACTTTTTCAAGGCATCTCCCTGAACATGTTTTGAATTGCCGTAATCGAATCACACACTTAACGCGCCCTTGCAAGAGCTCTGCGTTTGTGAGAACAAATGATGCTATTTTCGCATATTGGTCCATGCTGTCTGCGTCGTCGACTTTCAGACGCCTTTCTGCCACTAAGAATAGACGACAAATTATTATAAGGCTACACGTGCGATGAGAGCATGTGTCTCGTTGAGATAGTCCTTGGCTGCTCCACTGAAACGACGGGAAACGTGAAAGTTTGCATAGGGAAATGTAAATGTCAGGCTTTTGTGTAAAGCTCCGTTTCTGTACACATTTAATCTCGCTCGCAAAGTTCACGCACGTGTCCTAGTAGCAAATGTTGACTCGCGCCACTTTCCCGTGAAGGGCGACAACTGCAGAGAGCAAGCGCCGATCAGGTGATGACTAAAATAATATTGCTCTAGCGCAAATTAGGTAGTCATCTATTGTAATCAGGTTTAATTAATTAGACGGTGCAGTTTCCATGCCCACACTTTCTCTCTCTTTCTAACTGCATCTTTTGTAAGCCCCAACTAGTCTTCAACACCTTCTTTCTCCGTCGGATTATGTTGACGCGTCGTTCACGCCATTAGCTTTGTTCCTGCCATCTTATTGCTATTCCTACTCTAGCTAGTCAACGCTTCTGATAAGCTTTAACACAACATCCCAGGATGTTGTTCGCGCATAATCGGCAATAGTTTCTTAATCATCTATTAATTCAAGAATAATGAATCACGCAGCAGAAATGTTGTCTCCACAAGTATCTACACATATTGTTCTGTAATCCAGGTATAATCTATAGAGCTGAAATATGCAGAAGAGGGTAAATAGCGGTGTGTTGTGATTATAGAGCCATTACTTTATCACGCTACAATAGGAGGCGGTAATCATGTTACCGAGCCGAGGACACAGTACACACGCGTGACGCCTACATATTTCAGTGTTGTTGCTAGCAGGGTACCTTTTTCGAAGGCATAAATATATTAAAATCAACACACGCGACAAGTGCAATACCCTGCGGATGCAAAAGCAGTATCAAAATATATTTTCCAATATCTTGTATTTGAATCAAATATGCGTGAATAGGCATTCTCGCGTGCGAGCAAAACGGCTATAGATCCTTTCACTGTTTACAAACATAGGCCCTCCACGGCTTCCGGTTTTGCCCTCTGACGCAGCTGCGAAGTGCAACTGGCAAAGAAGCAACCATGCATTAAAACATAGCAGACTGATAAGGCACGTGACCGGAAGTTTCTTGGGGGCGGCGCGCTCGCTGCTGTTATCGCGAGCATGAAACCGTCTATATACGACTTTTGTGCCCTGCTTCATTCTCTTGGCAATGGTGTTTGCTACGCACGCAGGTGGAATACGTTAATGTGGCGTAGTTTATATATATATATATCCGTAGCTTTGTTTCGGAATGTAAAGAGACATGAGGCACTGCTTTTAACACGATAGCTTTAAGGACCCCGTATCGCAAGAAATCCGGTGTCGGTGTCCGGCGCCATCCGTCGTTTCGCGAAAGACCATTCCGAACCACAACCACGCAGACCCTCCGTGTGACGCGGACGCGCTACTGAAATAATTGAATTCCTCAAAGTAAAATACATCAGAAAAGTTGTAAAGTACTACCTAAACACAACCTACAGACATGATAGCATCGGATTGTAATTTCAATATACGAGAAAACATAATGCTGTTACGCGGCAGCTCGAACACAAACCTCTTTTCCAGCATTTCTACCATTCATTAGGCGCCATAGCCGCTAGTGCCGGGGCCGGATTTTCTGCGAGACGGGGCACTTAACGCTGTCACGATAAAAAAAAAGGGTGTTATCACGTTCCACTCTTAAAGGCGAAGCTTAAGCGTCCTCCAAATGATTTCGGACAACTCCAACATGTACGCAGGTTTGAGCCGCTGTTTTCGAATAAGCTCTCAAATCAAGTGTACACTAGTGACGCACAGAAGTTCTTAAGAGTTAGTGCAAGATGTTATTAGGATCATCATCAACTGCATTATATTGACGCGATTAGCATTCTTTGCCTACTTCTGGTGTTTTAAGCCTACCTCTCTATCATATCTATGTATATCTAGCCTCTTACGTGGGCCCAGTGGCCCGATTATCTAACCGGCTCGGGCCACTAGGTGTGTGCTCATGGTCATGATGCCGTCATGGTCGTTCCATCTTCGTAATTTCAGTTTTGACACCTGCCTTTCGTTATGCCGCTGACGTCACGCCTTCTACGCCGACTCAGTGCGCCACGTTGTCTAATAGCTGGGCTAGAGCACTGCACGGGCCGATTTTTTCAGCCCGGGCCCAGCCCGGCCCTCCACGGCCCTCCACGGCCCTTCACTTTCGGCCCGAGCCCGGCCCTAACCCGGCCCGAGACCGAAAAAGATCACCGAGCGGCATTAAAAGAAATAAAATAAAAAAGAGAATGAAATGAATTTATTCTTAAGGCATAAATACATGTCATATGCAATTATGAACACTATTTGAGCGGTCTGAATGCAAATACCAGCACGCGAAGTAGTACGAATGACCCTGCCGAGCAGTATCGCCCGCAGTTTCCAACTGGCGCGACCTTGATGCGGCCCAATTAACTTCTATCGCAGCGCCGCCACAGTATTTTTCCACGTCGGGCGCCTCACTGCAAAGCATGCACCGCCCCAGCCAGCTCGTCGCACACAACCGCCTTCTAGTACACTATAGCCGAAGCGAAGCCACGACCGACTCCATCCATGCGCAGCGCATGGATGGAGTAAATGGGAAAAGAAAGCTGCTCGTTCCTCCATGGTGCAGCGTAATGCGCTGCGGCTAGCTGGCCGGTTGAGAACATGCGTGCCATTATGGATGGACGCAGGGCCATATTTCAGCCGCGTGACGAATTATCTTGTGTTACCAGTCATCGTTTTACCAATTCGCCTTTGAAGAATCAGCAAGTCGCGAACGCGCTTGCACCGCTCTGAAAGCATTAATTACATTGAGTTAGGTAATGAATACAATGGCATCCTTTGGTTTGAGGCGACTTCGGTCTTTCTGGACTTTTACATTCGGTTCAAACAGCGCAAACGACGACGGAAGAAGAAAAGGGAAGTACACAGGAGTAGCACTGCTAGCTTCCAGCTGCGCCGGGGCAACAAGTTTTTCAGAGTCGATACGCGCGAGCATAACTCGCTTTACGTTACATGCATACCACTATAAAGTCCGAGCCCGGCCCGGACCCGCGTCAAAATACCCGAGGCCGGCCCAGGCCCAGGTCAAAAAGCACATGCCGTGCCCGAGCCCGGCCCGAGCCCGTGAAAAAAACTGCCCTTCCCGGCCCGGGCCCGGGCTTTCGGGTAAGCCCGAGCCCGTGCAGTGCTCTAGCTGGGGCCTCTAGGAATGTGCTCGTGGTGGTGATGCCATCGTGGTCGTTGCAACATCGTCATAGCAGCTCCGTCAATCGCCTCTCGTCACGTCGACGTCGTCACCACATCGTCGTCATACAGGATTCGTGATACAGTCGCCATTATGCCATTGTCATCATAAACTTGTCGTCATCCGATTTTGTTCACACTGTTGTCATGCCATCGACGTCACTGTGTCGTCGTCATACAGTTGCCGTCGTGCATTCGTCGTCAGATAGCCACTATCAGTCGTCGCCATGCCCTCCTTGTTGTGCCAACTTCATCATTTAAGAATAGTTTTTGACATCATGCCGTCATCATCATATCGTCTTTGTCGTTCTACCAACGTCATTCCGCAGTCATTGGTGCGTCGGCGTCATACAGATGTCCTCGTGCCACCATGCTCAAGCGTTACTATGGCAAGCGAGTGCCATATTAACATGGGTGGATACCGAATTGTACCACATTTAACCAAAGCAACTGGAAGTCTCAGAATGACAATCACAAATGTTATTACAAACCTGACTTCAGAGATACAGTGTTGCTACAATTCTTGAAAGCTAATCGCATTACCATCGTCAGTCGTCGTGAGATGAGTTGCACCGTAATTTTGTTATTATTATTATTATATTATTATTATTATTATTATTATTATTATTATTATTATTATTATTATTATTATTATTATTATTATTATTATTATTATTATTATTTACTTTGTCTCTAGTATATCTCTTAGGCGCATTGTCGGGATGTCTGCAAAGTGTACAGGAATTCAGAAAGATTTTAACGAAAAAATTCAGAGCCCTTCCACTACTACATGCGAAGATAGAAGGAAGCCAGCGAAGCTGTGATTATGGTTGGTCTTCTGTAGTGAATATTTCCCCCACGGTGAGAATGGGCGCGTATCGTCGTTGGGCATCACCCAACCTAACATGTTATCATGAACGTTTCGATGTCTCTCGTAGGCGTTGCAGGGGGAACGTACACAGTCGCGGAGCGCACACAAGCGCTAACGCGCTGACGTGGTTGTCAGGGTGACCTGCGTCACGTATTGAAGAAGCAAACGTAAGATCCGGCGAAAACCGCGGTATAATGCACACTTTTTTACAATCCTGCGTTTGAAAACGCCGCCAACCCGGCGTTTTCATACAGCTCCACAAGGTGGCGCGACGTGTCTGAAATTGTTGTACACTACACTTTCGGTTTTCTACGGACGCAATCTCCTGGAACCTAGTCTATAACAGCTTCGCTGTAAAAATCAGTAGCACCTCCACTGTCGAGGAAATAGGGTTAAGCAAAACTTGCCGTGTGTTTCTTCGGTGTTCCTCGGAACGAATTGCACTGACGAGTACCACGTTGTGCTCGAACCACAAGCGGTCACACGCACTACAGCTGGCTCCGAAGTTCCTATTGAGAAACTCGCTCTAAAACCTAGCCATCGCACCGGGGAAGTTGGCGTTAGCGTTGCCGAGGCGTGCACCACCGTTGTCCGGTTCCTGGAGGGCAAGACGACGCTGACGTTTGGCCTCAACAGAGCGCTCATGCAAGTCGGGGTCGGTGGCTCTTCGCTGTCGTTTGGCCTCAACATCGCGCTCCCGCAACTCGGAGTCCGCGGCTCTTCGTTGATGTTTCGCCCAGGCTTCGGAAGCCCTCCTGCTAGAATCGGCACGTCGACGACGAGCCCTTTCCCGAGCGAGTTCGCGGCACCGTTGCTCAAACGTAGCCTGCTCCTCGGCGGAAGAGCAGGCTACAAACAACAAACCAAAACAGTGCCGAAAATAAAACGTATATTATAGCCCCTTTCCTTCCCTTTTCCTCCCCGCGACACACCAAACGACCCTGATTGGTCGCGCGCGTCACGTGATCCGGCGCCGGCGCAGCTTTCCCTGCACCTGCTCTTTCTTTCTTTCTAGTCCCTGGCTCATACCTCCATATCCCTGGCTCATACCCTCATATGCAATGCGGGTACGCGCCATACGTTAGTTTTTGCGAGACTACAACGCCGCCGAAACTTGCGAGCCAATACAAGCTTCGCTCGGAAACTTGTGGCACGCCTGGGCTGCTGGAACTGACGTCGACTAGTATTTTTTTCCACTGGAAGCCCTAATACAGCTCTCTGTACTTCACAAAATATTTGAAGACGCATATCCTTCATGTTCAGAGCTTCTACATGTAATTACATTCGTCAAGTTCGACAGATGTGTTTGCCAATATTCGCAGACAAGCAGCAGAAGTTCAACCTCTCAGTATTTAAGAACATGAAAGGTAGAAACTGCATATTTGTTGTTCACATTAAGTGCACGAAAAAAGAGCGAATGCGTTGTTTTCCGACTAACAGCTTTTCGGCCATTTATTCAAATAATACGAATAATAATAATAATAAAGTCTCACATAAAGTTGAAGGTGCATTAGTAATCACAGAAAATCTGGTTGTTTGGCAGCTTCTTCTAAACTTGGAAGGTTCCGGGAGGTTAGTTCTAGAACGACTGTGTTAGTCAAGGCTTACAGAAAAGCATATTGGTTTTTCCATGAAAACTTCCTGCATACATCCCGCGAAAGGAAATGGTTTCCTTAGAAAAAGAGTTTTAAACCTCCAAGTGTAGCATTATACTAACACAGTGGATTTGTGAAGTATGCAAGCTCTCCGGGTCTCTTGCGCTGTGTGCATCTCGACAAATGCAGTTACGAATGGTAATTTCAATGCAGGGATTAGGATAGCAATAAGCATCTAAAAATATATTGTCCGTGTTTGGTTTTTTTTTTTCAGTTTTTCAAGTCGAGTTATTAAAGAAAATACGGCGGAACTCAACTCACGACGACTGGCGACGGTAATGCGATTTGCATTCGAGCAATGCAGCAACACCGTATTTCTTAAGTCCTTGAGACTCCCGTTGTTTTGGTTATAAGTGGCATAATCCGGTAGTCCGGGTTGGTGTGAGACAGACAGACAGACAGCTTGCCGGAAACCAGGTGGCACGGGACGACCATCAGGGGGTTGACTAACCATCGTTTACTTTTCAGGAGATGACCCAGCACTAGAGAGTAGCTCGTAAAACGTACCCCTCGGGGCACAGCTCCGTCGCAAAAGAAGCAGGATACGATTGTGAGACTGCTTCAGGCTAACACTTTTCCGCACCCTACGCGCCTATGCGTCACACAGCCTACCTTCTACGTTTTTTCGGGCCCTCACTGTGGGGAGCCCGCCTCGCTCTACCACGTGGTATGGGCTTGTCAGCGTAATCCCTCACTAGGCGTGCTTCCTAATCCCTCTTACTAGCAGTGGGAGAGAAAGCTGAGCTCAGGCTTTTTTTGTTTCCGTGCCTTTCAGGCGTGCACCTTTGCACTTCTGACCTTAGCACGGCTGGCTTGAGTGCGCCTCCACTTGAAAGCAAGAAAGAAAAAATCGCAGGGCGGTAACGAGTCTGTAACGCGAATGATGAAGAATTAGCTGCGGAGAGGGCTAAGCATTTACGCTATCGATCTCAATTTCTGTTTCTGAGAAGCTCTCGTCGTGACCACCCGCTCCGGTTTGTAGAGCTGGCTATGACGACAGCAAGATTCACCGGGCTCCTGGACTGAGGACACCGTCCACCACGCAAAATTCCAGCATTTAAATAACAGTTTATTCCTCCTCCTTCTCATTGCAATACCTTAATGTACCGGTAGTGCAAAGCTCATATTCTTGTGCAAAGCTTTTTCTTTCTTGTGCTCAGCGCATCAGTGCACCGAAAATGGGCTCCATTACATTCGTTCCACGTGGCGCAGTTCCCCGGAATAGAAAGGGACTCTCAAAGCCGGATTTCTCATAGAAGAATCGTGGAATTGTAAAGAAGATAAAGCTGCCCCGCAAACAGTTTCATTTTTCACAGGGTAATGCAACCGGCTCACAAAGCAGGAGAATCTTGCTGAGAAGCTCTGTTGGTGGTTTTGCTACTCTACCGACGACATTTAAAAAATCGCTATTGTATAATGTCTGTCATCGTGTACGTTCTTTTCTCTCGCAGCAGCTACAAACAAGCACTGAATGAACAGAAAGATTGACTTTGCTTAAAACACTTGGTTTACGAGAAATGGTTTTTCTTGGCGTTATATGTTACAACGCTGCCGTGTAGGAAAACGAAACAAATCCTAAAAGCTTACTCGTGGAGTTTTTTATACACGTGGCATTCGGGCCAGATTTAGAACATCTTTTTCCTCCAACGTCTTTGTTCAATTTCTTGGCCAGGGCCGCAGACAGAATTTCTGAATACATTCTCTTTCTGTGTTTCATTTAGATCGTAAAAAATGTCTAAAGAAATCGCTGGCTCTTCAGGGAAAGAATCAAAGGATGAGAGATTGAGGGTTGTATTTCAATCGACTGCACGCCTGCTCATTTTGGCGATTAAATAAGCCAATTGTACGTGGCGCGGAACCACATGCTTAAATGCAGGAACACACGTGTTCAGTAATTATCGCCTAGTCCCTCATGGTTAAACAAGACGGGGTGTACTGGTTCTCCCATCTGTACTTCGTGCATTGAGACAAGGGACGTCGAACACTTCCTGTGGCCGTGTCTGAGCTACCATTGGGAAAGGGACCCTGTTCTTGAGATCTTACAAAAGAAAGGCCTCGCGTATGCTTCTCTGAAACACTTGTGTTTTCTTAAAAGGATTCGCTTTAACCGGCAAGCAAGCTTTACGCCTTCTTCTTACACTTCTAAGACACACTAATTTCTTCGACAGGCGGTGAATAGGTCAGTGACAGTGAAAGAGACACTCAGGTCAAGCAAGTGCCGGTCTTGATCGCCACGTTAAACCCGCCTGAAGCTACAACACACCAACATTACCACCACCACCATGCCTCTCTATGGATGCTAATTATCCTGCCTGTTATCTTGCACTCACTACCCCCACGTGCACCTGGTACTATAACTTTCTATTCAGCTGTCCTAAGTTTGAACAGCAAAGATGAACTTTGTGGAGAATTCATGACCCTTGATAATCGTCTTTTCAGTATAGAAAAGTTGCTTGGGCCATTGAATAACGCATCACTACAACCATCTGCTCTGAAAGCTTTAATAACCCTTTTTTTTTTATTAGTGAAAGTGACATTGTTTCTACGTATTATCACGTTGTACGTCGTTGCGTGTTATTTTTATGTCCGAGCATTCATTATTTAAGACATTTTAAGACGCACAGTATGCATACAGCAGTCTTAGGAGATGCGGCTAGTAATCAATTTACCTGACTTGGCTGCATCACCCACATACCTTTCACACTGCCCGACGAATGGTAAAGTATGTACTAAATTCAGAAGTGTGTACTAAATACAAAATACATCAGCGTATGAAATACAATTATAAACAAAGGCAATAGCAAGGCTTCACACGGAATACAAAATACAGCGATTAGAAATAACAACAGCATTTTAGAAAAGTGCCTTGTCCTGCGTGCAAAATAAGATATTAATAACTGAACTTTTTCACATGATGTTTGCGTGTTTAGCGCAAGTCAGAAGCTGCCCAACAAGATTGTCCATCAAGATTGTTTTAATGGTGCAAGCCGACAAATCTGCGTTCAGTTCCTCCAGTAGCGAGAAATTACTGTTCAAGAAAGAGCTAATTTGAGAGACTAAAGTTTGCATCCAGTAGTTGTGCAAGCTTACGGGGTCGTAATTTTGCTTTGTCTCAAATCATCGCCTGGTTCTTTTATGCAGTAAGTAATATTGAATCGTTCATGATTCTAGTATCGCGGCTTAAAAGCTTCAAGGGTGAGCCCGTACTTAAACAATTGTTCAATGGGGAGTACATTTAATTTCATAAAAGGTTTCATGTGCTCAAAAAATCTCAGTTCACATATCGACCATGTCCCTCTTTTCTGTAATCTTAATAACAACGTAAGGTTAGTTTTTGACGTGGCACTCCACATGAGAAAACAATAATGTAAGTGAGCGCGTATCCAAGCTTAATAGAGCTGCCTTTTAAAAGTTGTCGGAACAGAGGCTCCCTTTAGGGCACGTTAAACAACCCCAGGTGGTCAAAATTATTCCAGGTGCCACCCCCCCCCCCCCCCCCCCCATGGCGTGCCTCATAATAATATCGTGGTTTTGGCACGTAAAACCCCAGACTCCAAATCATTTTAGCATAGGTTCGTACAATGTTAATTATTTCTGTTCTCCTACTAATGTCTTTGCGAATGACTACAATGTGGCTAGACAAGTTTAAAGAGAGAGAGAGAGCAATTTATTTACAGAAAGGCTGAGAGGTCGGCCTGTAGACAAGTTTAAGTTCTCCTGGAACCAAATGCCCAGCAATTTCATGGATGGTGCGCTTAGCAAAATTGTATTTCTAAATTTATGTTCTGTGTTGGTTATAGATTCATTAGTGTGCTCTTTTCTTCCTGTATTGACAGTTGTTCTTTAAGCATGTTTCCGAAATGTGCTATATTGCTGGACCGCTTTTTTGTTTGCTTTTTCACATCACCTCATATTACCATCCGTTGTTGATTAGGCAATCTAGTGCTTGTGGGGAAGCCGGTGACATTTGCCAACATTTCCAATGTCATCACAATAAATTACAATAAGTATTGAATGACATTATACGTAGTGTTCTGGCTGGCTCATTATGTGCCACTGTTTCTGGATGTCTTGTGCTCCTTGGCATTCACCGTCTTATCGGTGCTATCATGATTCCACTCCCGAACGCTGTAACAGTGTGTTCTGGGGTAGTGCATGGCCGTCTTGTCGACCATGCCGAGTGCTACTGCAGTCAACTAATTGCTCTTTGCTTAGCGGATACTCTGTTTTCAATTACTCGGGCTTCGCTCTTTCGTGGATTTCGCTTGCCGTTACCACTACATGACACTAATCATACTGTTATAGGGACACGTCAAATACCGTATCGTCAAGCATATAATCAGCAGACCGTTCTCGTACAGAAGCTAAGCTTTCACATGGCGGTGGCTTTTGGTGAACGAAGACGTAGAGTGAAAAAAAAATAATATTCAAGCGTTCTTGAAATGCAGGTTACCCACTTTTTTTGCGACAGTAATTTGTACATAGATGATGCCAATTTGCAATAAATTTCAAGCACTCTTTCTAAAGATGAAGCGCAAACAGTGACAGCACACTATAAGAAGCACTCGCTTTTTTTAGAATTCTAATGATTCTTGGTTTTAAAGGAACACTTATAAACAGCTCGACTGAGCGTGCATGATGTTTGGACTAAAATGCTTCTATAAAGAAAAAAATGTAAACAAAAGCACGAATCTTGGAATCATAAAAATCCAGAAGAAAATATTGCATGCCTGTAGACGTTTTACGTGACCAAGGGCATGTTAAGCGAGTGACGGCTGCAGTAAAGCTTTTTGGAATATTTCTCCTTTGGAATACAGCGTAAGGCTTGGCGTATATTCTCCGGCCACAACACACTAGGATGGAAGCGTGGCATATACGCGGCAGGCTTAGGACTTCACGGAAGCACTGGCCGTGAAAAAAGAAAAATCTCGCTTGAAGGAAACAAGCAAATGACAAACTGAAGCACATAGAAAACAAAAGAAGAAAAAGAACAAACAAAGAAGCAGGCCTATCCCAATACCCAGAACTGCTCTACCGGTGCGAGAGCAAGTGGCGTCTGAAGGCGCTTGTACCTTCTAGTGTGACAAATGGTGGCCGCTCGCGCTGCTAAGCAAGACAAAGCTGGTGTCCGAGCTCTCAGAACAGTTATCGATGAGGCACCCCTTAATCGCCACACTGGCACGCACGTTGCCGCTTCTAGATCACGCATGACTGTTTCACTTCCCGGCAAGGAGCCGTTGATTGGGGCCAGGCCCCATGCCGGAACTTTTGGCAACACGTTGTACTATTCCCATTTGCTCGCGTGGCTTCTTCTTGTATAGTGGCATGCAGTGCTTTGACATAACAGTGCGGCTATCTTCTTTTTGAGAGTATGCGCTGATAGAGAGAGAGAGACTGAAATGCGATGCGATAGGCGGGTAGGGTAACCGGAAGATAAACACTCCTTGGACTGGGAAAGGAAAGAGAGAAACGTAAAAACAAAAATGTAGACGCATAGAGAGAGAGAGAGAGAGAGAGAGAAATATATGCACTCGTACGTGCATAAGTAAAGAATGCGGGAGTGGGCGCTCCACTACCAGAGAGGCATGGCCGCGGCGTACCGTTCTTCAGAAGTCGCGAGCTTTGCGGCGGCTATAGTAGTACCGATCTGCTGAAGATCATTGGCACAAACAGTAAAAAAATCAAAGAAGAAAAAGCATTCTTGAGATCAAGCCCACCTGTTGGAATCTATCTTAAACGATGCTTTCCTGAAGCGGTCGATTGAATGCAATAAAACTAAATGTATGAAAACAATTGTCTTTATTTCATCCGTATATGCCACATCATCATCATCAGCCTATGTTTATGTGCACTGTAGGACTAAGGCCTCTCTCTCTCCCTGCGATCTACAATTACCCCTGTCTTGCGCTGAACCGTTCACAATGCATGCCGAAATAGAAACAGCCGTTGATGCGGATGAACAGCGCGTGACGTCGACGAAGTGACGTCACGAGGACGAAAGCGGTGTTTGATGTTTGTTCAGGGAAGAATGGTGCAAAGATATGTACGCAGAGAGAAGTGCGGCACTAATGATGGTGATAAGGTTGATTATTATTCGCGAATTGTCATTCCAGTGTCTGTAACGAAGTGGAAACTGGCCGGTGCGCTAGTTGCCGTTTACGCCAAAGACGCCGGAATGAAATGGCCACTTTGTGACATTTCTTCATTAACTGCTTTACGAAGACTTTGCTTCACATAGATTCCGAAATGTTCGTTGTAGCTGCACAACAGTAATAATAATAGTAATGACACGCGTCATCTTTCGGGGACTGCATTTCATCCACTAACAACTTAAAGTTTACGCTCCGTGCAAGACGCACCTGCATGATTGGAACTTACTCGAAGGTTATCGATGGTTCTATCCGTTGTCTGTTGTCACCGAAGCTTGTGTAATCTGATTGTATGCGTGAGGCGAATTGTGTAGTACTTTCTGGAACTTCTATCACTCAAGTATAAAAGCAGACGCGCTTGGCCAGCAGATCAGATTTTCGCCGATCGGCGACTGTGTTCGCCGCTATCGTTGTGCTTTGAGTGTAGCCTGTTTTTCTGGGCACACGTTCGCCCAACCAAGAGTTAGTTTTGCCATTTACAGTTTTGCTACTGTGTTCTTGGCCGTTACTACCATTACCATTATTATTATTATTACTATTATTATTAAATAATCACCCTCAGCGCACGACAGGGGTAATTGGAGATCGCAGGGACATAAATATAGGTTAATTTATTATATAATAATAAGCTTCAATTTAAGATAACAGCGACCAGTATTTATAGTCTGAGCGGCTAACTATACAGTGGCAGCCGATAGTACGATTACTGAGCGAGCCATAGAACCAGGCCATGTCCGGGGTGGCATACGATGAAGTTCTTAAGAGAACCGGAAAGATCTTAGGACCTTCATCTCACGCCACAAAATAGGCGCTGTGTTTCTTCTGTTCATTAAGAGCCTGAGGGGGCAGGTATTGTGTGGGGCCCATTAAACGAGCTCCGAACTTTCAATCCGGCTTTGATCAGCTAAACCAAATAAAAATGACCTACCCCCCATTGTAGATACGTTCTTTCTTCCGCGAGGCCGCAGTTCTTAATTTCATCGCCAGAATGAGCTCAATGATTTAACTCAGATGTAAAGTGTTTCCGTCCTTCGAAAAAAAGAAGGAATGAGAGGCTGCATAGGACGAGGGAATGATAAACGTCACTGCAAACATATAAATAGAAATCGGGGAAGAAGTAAGGAATCCGATACTTTGGCCCTCCGATCTAAATTAAATTTATATGGGAGCCACAACTCAGCACTTTCCTTTAATGATTGACTTTTGATGTCAGCAGTCGGGGCTTTCAGTGATACGATCCTTCGCAGAACTTTTGAATCTGGTAAAGCTAGAGAGGGGACTGAATTTGAAGCCGACGTCTAACATAATTACACCGAGGCACCGACATCCACCTTCTTGAGTTACATAAGTGGGGCAGAACTGAGCAGTGGCATACGAATAAAGATATTGCAGCCGATCCACCGAGTTGGAATATATAGAATACAGTGAAGCTTTGTGTAAGTGCATAAAGAGTCGTAACACACACACATGCTATACGTGCTTTTGATCGGAGCTTTTTTGTAAACATCTCTTTAATGTTTATTCTTCAAAACTTCTCTATCTACCTTGTACCGCTACATATTCCTGTAAGGAGTGCGGCCGTATAAATCTGTACCCTGCTGTTTTTTTCCACCACTACTGTCAACGTCTGTTGCTTATCCCGACTGCTGACCGGTTGATGCTTCCGTCCACATTTAATCTAAGCACTTCTGAAAGGTATATGTTACCTACGAGTCTCACTGGGTGACTCCCTTCGCATTCCATTAGGATGTACTGAGTGGCCTCCGGAATTTTTTGCTGAAGCATGCACATGTTTCATCTAGTTGCGAATACTTGTTTCGTTATGCTTTTTAACAGCGGAGCTCTTGGTTAGGCCGCGTAGTGCGAACAAAAATTGTGGGCGGATCCTGGAGGTTGTGCAGAAAGGGTCCAAGTGCAATTGCACGTACCCCTGTGAACTAGCGAAGCTGTTTAAGCTCGAGGATGATCCGTCGAGTGTACGCCGCAAAACCTCCGCCTGGCGATGACGTCACCATGCGTCGCCTAGCAACGCTTCCCTCAGCTGCGCCGACCGCCCGGAGCCTCACCACAGCTGCGTGAGCCGTGACGTCATCGCATGCGCCGCATCGCTTCGTCTTAGCTTTGCCGAGGCATGACGTCAACGTGCCGTGCGGAGTGGTTGCCGCGGCTCCGCAGACGCGGAGCTAAGCCGTGACGTCACTGCGCCAAGCCACGGGATATATAGCTCCACGTCGCCGCCACGGCGACACCAATGCCCCGCCGTCTCCGCGCCGAGCACATCACCGCGAAGATGAGGTGGCCAAAGAAGAGCGTCACTCCCGAAGAAGAGGAAGCGTGGCGCGAAAGCCGCCACGCCGCTACTCGAGAGCGAGTGAAACGACTTCGGTCCGATCCCGAGTATCGCGCCGCTGAAGTGGCGGCGAAACGTCGGTGATTCGCAGAAGATCCGCAGTTACGAGCCCGCGAAACCGAGCAAAAGTGTTTGAGCGTCCAGAAGCGTCCAGGTACTTTAAAGGCCGAATGTTCGTTGCTGCTTGGGCTGTCGATGATTCCGGGGTAATCTTGCGCAAAACGTGGCCGAGTCTCGAAGCATAATCTCGCAAAAACTTGGTCGAACCGAGATAAAGCTAGGTGGGGTCGCCAGCTTCGTTGTTTGCCAGTCTTGTGAAGCTGCCCCAATTTTTTTTCCTTAGGCAACCGGCTCGAGCTTCAAATATCCAGGTACTAACCTTCGTGTTATATTACAGACCTTCCCTTCAAATTTCTTTCTTCTCATTTTTGTAAATCCCCATGATCTTTTTTTTTCTTTCCATTCATTACACCCAATTCCCTGTCTCTGTTTTCCTCACTTAATTTGTGATTGTTCCTGGTTGTCTATTTACGCTTTCAATTACCCTGTACTTGGTTGCCTACTTTCTTGACCTCTTCCTCCATACTGTGCCCACGCTTTTCATGTACAGATACTTGTGCACTTTAGCCACCAATTTACTTTGATTCATTCTCGTGTGTCATTCGTCAAAACTAATTTTGCTCTGCACTTATCTGAGTTCGACGAGGCCCAACCAATGTCACCCTGCATCGCCTCATTTGTGGTTTGACCTTGGGCTCCCAAAGCCAAACGGCCTACCCCCTATCTTTGGTTAACTTCCAACCCTGACAAGATATCGGATTTCAAGCGCAAAATGGCACTTGCGAACGTCAGCGCTGGCACCACTACTCCTTTCCAGATTCCACGCACGACCTCATATTTATTGTGGCTCCAAAGGGCTCTACGTTTCATCATTGATGCATTACGCTGCCCTTTTATTTTCTGATTATCTCGGTGGGTGCTTGAGGAAGTCTCTGCTTCGCTTATATTTACGCAGACGTATTTGTATTGCTTGACTATTAGTATGACTTGTTGAATTGACACCATCTTATTACTCGTCTCTCCATCGTCTTGGATGGGCGGAGGCGAGCGCCCTCTGGTGGGGCTGCAAGGAACTCAGCGGCGCACTGTTATTAGTTGGACTATTCGGCAAGGGAACAGCCAGGCCGCAGCCACGGTTGCGAAACCCGGCTAGGTTCGCAAAGATAAGCTTCGCTTTTTAAGGTGTGTAGTAGTTTTCCAGCATGAAGCTGCGTGCCATGCGCACCAGAAAGCGTAAAATAAAGAAGAAAAAAAAACATCATTTAGGCATCCGAATGCGTTCTTATAATTCCATACGATTTATACATGCCTCGTACCAGACAGGCGCGGAATTCGTATCATGAAGAGAATGAATACAATACGCACTAAGATGCAGAGAGTGTGTCTTTGATAAAACCTGGAGAGGTGGCTGGCGGCACGCTTAGCATGCTAATAAATATGAATGCGATGATAAATGAAATGACACATACAGGACATACGGACGCTCAACACATAATACAACATACAATATTAAAAATCTCATTGAGGCCAGTGCCTCTCAGAAATGCTCAGCTAGAGCGTCTTCGTAGAGCAGAACGCGCTGGCGACTCTAGTTGAAGATCCAAGTGATTGTTGCAGCTCAAAGTGTGAACCGTGAGGTACATTTAGTGCGATCATTAGCATGGTCCTTCGGAGTGCAAGATGGTTGCAATTGCAGGTTTAGCTTGCTTTGTCCTCATGTGCATTGCATGCTGTGCACTGTGGCCGATCCTACTCGTTTAATTTTACACGAGAAGGCCTTTGCATGGGACAACGGTCAGACGAATGCGGTGAAGACATGCACGATCACGCCCATCAAGTACAAAATTACCCATTAGGTTGGAAGTTTGAATACTTCCAACCTAATGTATACTTCTGCTCCGGGTGTGTCCAGATGCACTGCGAGCATGTAGCAAGCGAAGTCAATGTTTCTGAACCGTCTCTTCTGGAAGAAAATATCAGAATTTGCACGGAGGAGTTTCTGTGTGCTGAAACAGCATTTAAAACAGCAGCGCCGTTAGCATTTGCCTAACCCTCTATGCGACAGTGAGATGGAAGCCGCTGTGCAGCTACAATCAACAGGCGGGCGAATATGAACCTGGTGTGTTAAAAACAGTTATTTTCGCGCTTCTGCTAGCTGTCTGCATTCGACGGCATTTTGGAATCTCAAGGTTCTTTCTTGCGATGGTCAAATGATTCTGTAACAGGTGTATAAATTAGGGGCAGCCCACAAAGCCTGAAAGCGGCCTTGTGTTCTAGATTGCTATTTTCGTAATCTTCATTCAGTGATCTAATTCGCCCAAAGTCTGAGGCGCTGTTCGTTATTACCTATTGTTAAACATTCCATCTTTCTCAGTCTGTGACCCCGCAATGCAAATTTTATTTCGATATCAATATCATACGGAGCAATGACGATACGATATCAATAATATACGATATCAATAATATACGCAGCACACAATTTAATGCATGACGTCAAGAAATATTTTTCTGTTTGATGATATCACGATATAGACGATTACATGAGGTCGGCATTTCGGGAGGAACGTTAGTAACGCATTAAAATATTTCATATTTTCCCCTATACCTTCTTACTTCCCAAGTGTCACTGTTACACGTGCGAGACGCGCGTGCTGCTAAGGTTTCTAGAACTTCGGCAATACGGATCAGTACTTAGTTAATTGCTAGGCCCACTGTTATGATGCCACGCCATCAACGCAGAGGAAATAAGAGTCATCTGAGACGGCAGATAAAAGTGATTCTAATTGCAACGATAATCTTATACGTATATTGAGTGGATAAGTGGATTATAGTGCAGCGGTGGCCAGAGCAGCTATTTCACTTTTGAGGAATGTCAGCTAGGACAGTTTCTAAACTTTATAGGAAGCATTTGAAGGCAAGTTTGGTAGACAATCTGTCTGTAACTCATTGCGTGTCCGAACGGCGCGTCCCTATATACGGAAGGGAGACGCAGCAGGGCGTTGCCACAAACAGAATGTCTGGCGGAAAAGCTGGTCATTTATGTCGTGCACAGATGGGTTGTTCCATATACCGAACGCTGAATTTTACTAGACGAGGTTTTTGCCCGTATCTAAAGCACATTTTGCTTCGTGCATGTCGCTAAATTATCGGCAGAGAAAATGAAAAGGCATAACAACCTTCGTTAAACGGCGTCGTGGAACCAAATCCTAGGATATTTTATTTCTGTTGGCCTTCGGCTCCTGCTAGTGCTGAAGGAAATTGCTGTGTCGCAAATTCTAGTCGGCTTTTACGTTTTTCTAAAGACTCCGGGCGATTTCAACCTGAAGGAGTGTTCTTTTTTAAGCGAAGCTTTATGGGCTCATAAGTGTCGGCGGTGGTGGTGGTGGTGTTGGTGTCACGCTGAAAAGTGGGCGGATCCTGGCGATAGTGCCGAAAGGGTCCAAGCTCAATGGCGCTTACCGGGGACAAGATGGAAAGAAAGAAAAAGAAAGGAAGGAAGGAATACAGAAATAAATGGCGAGAAAGCTAGATGCTCTCGTGTGAGAGCTACCAAAGCTTTCTTTTTCTAAAATAAGTAAAAAAATGGCTTAGATGCAATGCGATACCTCGAGATTTAAAAAAATAACTAGATTCTGTCTAGTGAGAACTGGCACAGCTTTACTTTTATAAAACAAGCAATAAAAATGGCTTAGATGCAATACGATACCTATATATTAAAAAATAGAAAAAGCAATGACAACATCCCTATCATCGCATGGAAGGGTGATGCTCTTTCCGGCGTAATTTTTTCAGAGTAGTGAGCCGTGCACGCCATTATTCTTGCCGTAAGTCCCCCGTGTGTATGGACATAAAACGCCGAACATGGGTTAAGGTTCTCTTGCGCAACTATCGCATTAGAAACTTTCATTTTAGGCGCACCCACTATATGCCTCGCAGTTATTGCTTGCGCCTACATCGCGCAAGGAGGCCGCAGACATCGCGCCCGGTGAATCAGATTGACGTAAGTCGAAACCATAGTGCAATATAGGTTATGATCGTCTTTTGCCCAGAGTGACTGAAAATATCATTCTGAAGTTACACCAGATTGTTTCAAACAATTTCCGTTCATGTTATATTTGTAAGCATGAAAGAAGACCTACATTCCCCTCTGTCCGCCGTTACGACTACGCCGGCTCCAGGTGGAAAGCTGACCTCTGGAGACTAAATTGGTTCGTTCCAGCAATTGCAGCAACAACACCGATAAGCACCAAATGTCTTAACTAATAATTACCGAATATAGTAATCAGTCAGCATATGCACAAATGCCGTTCTTGTGTGTACTGCTGGTGACTACAGCACTACCCAGGGGCATGTTTTATTACCTACAACAGCCATTGCCCCGACAATGTATGCAAAGGGCTAAAATATAAACATCGACAACAGGTAATGCACCAATAAAAATACATTTAGGAAAGGAGCAAGAATTATTATGGGAAGTTAACCCAGGAATTCTGTTAGCCATCCTGTCAGATTCGCACGGAAGAAAAGATATATAATAATTCTCTGCATGCAGCTTCCGCCTCACATAAGTTCTGTGTTTATCACACCTCCGAAGCGTTTGAAATGCTTGGCTTTGCTTGTTTTTTAATTATTGTTATATGTTATTTTTCTGGGTTTTTTTTTGGGGGGGAGGGGGCGCAGAAACATGGGAATGTAGTCTACGTCAGAGCCGGCTATCCCAAATTCCTAGACTCTTTACTCAAGCAAAAATAAAGAAAATAAAAAGAAATAACAAAATATCCTACACAATATCTTATCTTACACATATCCTACACAAGAAAGAATGCACACGGGGACAACAAGCACTCAAAGATGGCCTCGTCTACGGGCACCAGCATCGAAATCTAAGCTTGTTCTTTACGTGTGTAAAATATTTACACCCCCTTGTAGGATTTTGAATGAAAACTGTTGTGTTCATTCACACTCGCAAGAAAATATACCTGCTACTCGTGCTTCACGCCAACTTAAGAACGAATGCCGCATGTAAATTCCATGAGGTGGCTAAACGACCACAGTGTGGAAAGGGTAAGTACAGATTGTTTTTTCATGTTTTTAATGAAGACGCACTTTCGCCCGAAAGGCGAAGCATCGATTGAATAGCAAATTAGTGGACAGCTACACGAAGTAAGCATAGTAGTTTTATCATCCGTATAAACCTGTAAACATTCGCTTACTAACTAAATTAACAAGCATGGTGTCAGGCGCGCACAAGCAAACATGCGTACATCTCACTCAGTGAGCGCGAGAACTCGCGGTCAAAACGCTGGAGTGATGTTGCGCGGCAGCAGCAGCGAGGGAATTGACGAATTGACCTTCGTTCTGCGTCTCGCATTAACGCGAACTAAGCCGCGAAAACACAGCGCACGGCAGAATGCTTCCCCGACGCAAATGGCTTTCAAGATGCATCGGCCCGGGTGGCACTAAATACGGAACCTCACGGCGACGCCGACCGCAGAAATGCGCCTGGAGTGTCCACATAATTGCTGTCGCAATAAAACTTTTATTGCGATAGCAATTATATGGACACTTCTACCGGATTTCTGCCGTCGCCGTCGCCGTGAGGTTCCCTATAGATAAAATCTTCGCCGCATGCCCGAGCTGAAGCGTGCGGGGACGCGCGCTATCACGGAGAGCGAACGCCCTCAATCACCCACGCGCAAGCTAGGAAGCGGGAAGCCAGCGCCGGAGGGAGCGCGGGGGGGGGGGGGGGGGGGCGCACTTCTACGCTGCCAACAACCGCGCTCGTCGCTCGTCCGCACCGTCTCTTATCTCCACACGGCTCTGACCTTTATGCGCCGTGCATTCGCCGCTCAGTTTCCGTTGAAGCGATAGACCGCACGTACCTTCGCCCGCTGCGGCGTATATACGCTCGCTGCCAGCGTTTTCACAGTCGTTGTCTGCAGTCGTTCAGTGTGATCTATTCCTGTTTGTTTGTGCGCGCTCACACCACGCTTGTTCATTCAGTTAGTAATAGTCAGGCCACATTTTCCAACGCACGCTACACATGCAATGCTGCCGGGATCGGCAGTGCAGCACTACAGGTGTGTCCCTTCGCACGCGCTGCCCACGAGAAGCGCTTCTCATCAACACCACGGTTTCACACGCGCCTCCTCGTGGTCATCGAGTCTCTCTTCATGTCGGTCTACTTACGCTGCAGCACACCTGCTTACTTAATCAGCTCATGTTTACTACAATTCATATTGCTACCAAAGTCGCTCACCTTACTTCGTATGACATTGCTGTGTTGCTATCGCATTCATTGCTTCGCCCTTAGGGCGAAACTGTAACATTTTTTTAGAGCATTCACTTCTTTCGCATAATTTCGTCGTATACTTCTTGCGCACACCTTGAATCTTGTGTGCAGTTCCTTTGGCGGCTTGCACTGCCGTATTGAGAACCGGTGTCCATTTGCAGCTCGCTCGAAATGTTTCGTGGAAATTTTGGAGTTTATTGTCATTTTCGGATAAAACTAGATTACAAGTAAAATGTCGCGTTCCCGCAACGCCGTTATTGCAGCCATAGGCTAAATCCCTTGTGAGTCATGTTCAAGGGATGTTCGCAATGGGGCCGGATTGCGCTTAAGTCTTGCAGGCATTTTAGGTTGCGGTAATAGGAGGCTTCTTGTGAGAACAAAAACAGAAAATTAAAGTTGCACTGTCCACTGGAAACATTTAGCCTTGGCGAGTCACCTTATTTAAAGCTCTAGCAAAAATTTGGAGGACGCTTAAGCTTCGCCTTTAAGAGTGGAAGGCGATCGCATTCAAAGATCCCTGACTGTTTTTCAGGCTTCCCGGCAACTGTAGCTTTCTTTCTTCGGCACCTTCGCCTCGGCGCCAGGCTGCCCTAGGCTGCCCAGGAGGCGAGCGCCATCTGGATGATGTTTTTGCAAGGAACACCAACCGAGGCGCGTCGCTGTAGAAATGGTAGAAATGCTGGAAAATGGGTTTGTGGTTGAGTTTCCGCGTAACAGAATTACGTTTTCTTGTATATTGAAATTAGAATCCGACGCTATAATACCTATAGGTTGTGGTTAAGTCATACTTTACGATTTCTCTAACGCATTTTACTTTGAGAAATTCATTGGTCTACCAGCGCCTCTCGCCACGCGGAGGGCCTGCGTGGTCAGGGTGGTTCGGGATGACTTTCTCGGGGCAGACACGGACGCCGATGCCGGATTTTCTTTGTCACGGGGCCTTTAACGCTGTTGCATTAAAACGTATGTTTTCGCCCAAATACTCGCTCCAGACTGAGACTTTACTTTTGTGTGCGTCGATGTTCATGGCGTTTATTTTAAGTCGGACGTTTTAGTGAGCGCACAAAAGCTTTGGTTGGCCTTTAGAATTAGCTTCTAGCCATTGCGTATGCGCCGA
The DNA here is from genome assembly GCF_013339745.2 of Dermacentor silvarum. Classification (NCBI taxonomy): domain Eukaryota; kingdom Metazoa; phylum Arthropoda; class Arachnida; order Ixodida; family Ixodidae; genus Dermacentor; species Dermacentor silvarum. Next base: position 58,340,864 of record NC_051157.2, read on the forward strand.
ACCTGGGGCTGAGTATTGTGTTCGGTTTAGCATTTGGTTCGAAAATAGCCATTTCCTAGAGCCACAGCAAAAAATATCCGGAGCTGCTAGTAACAAGACAAGTTTTCTTGGTGACGAGTATGTCTTCGTCTGTATTACCTGTGAAAAATGAGAAGTGTGGTCACTTAAAGGGCTGTCCATGCCATCGTTTTCGTACCGTGCTCCACACCGAAAACAAATCACTGTAGCAAAGTTTTTGTTTTGTATCATATTTGTTCTACCTACAAACATGTAATCCATATCTCGTTGTTTTGACATCGAATCTGAACTCGAAGTGCCGCCAATCATAGTGCATATGTTATTGACTTGATGAAATGCCCCTTGCCATCTGGTAATCCATGGTAAGAGGTAAAGTTTTTGGTTATATTCAAGTTTACAGATAGCTGTTGGCTGAGCAGAACTCAAACTAGAGTAAGGTATTTTTGTAGCATATATAATAGGAAACAGGGAATATCTATACCTACACGAAAAACTCTTTGGCAGTGGTTTCAAAGGAAACATTTTTAATGACCCACGTCCGTCAATATGTAAGTTTATCAAAGGTTGCAGCTTGTTCTTAGCCATTGTGTACCCTATTATTTGTGATAGTTTATCAAATGTGACGCTGCGTGTTATCAAGCCCTACACACGCACATGCACCTCAGGGCCCGTATTACCAAAAAGCTATTAAGCTAGAATTGTGCGTAGAGAAGATTCGAGCCAATTATGATGCGGGACATATATTTAGCGAAGACAACTGGCCCTTGGCAAACAACACTGACAAACGATGACCTTTGTGAATTCAATCCATGCTGTTCTCTGCCGGACTTCGTTCGCATAAGTGTCCATTTTACTGCCAGTGTGAAACATTTAAAGATTCCATATAGTGCTCAGCTCATCCCTTTCACACATCTTGCGTTGCTGTATTTTGAATCCTCTGTCTACATATTTTTTTTACGATGTGTCCCAAAGACATTCGCTTCCAAAGCTCCGGGAGATAAAAACTTCTCCCAGAATATTTGCTATGCACATCGGGCACGGTTTTGCAGTAGTCTCGCCAGCGCGAACCACAGACCAGGGAGAGAAGGTTGCATAAAACATGAAGCCGTACGAAGCCGTTTGTTCGAATGCAGGCGTTTTCCCTACTGGGACTACAATGCCCCTAAACATTAGGTAGATATGGCGAGCGACTTCGTCGTCCTTACTCCAAGACTGTGAAGAAAATTATTAATGGGTGCACTCTTACTGCATACTTACAGCATCCCTCTTTTCACGGGGCCCCTCCTTTCTCACTGTACAGGCGTTTGCGATAGTTCTGTTCGTTTTCTGGATGCCTCACTTGGTGAATAATGAATTCAAACTTGGTTTATGAGTCACCACTGCCGCAAATTTCTCGTGCTAGTACTTTTTGCGAGTGTCATGATTTCGGCGCAGGTTTACTTCGGCTCTTCTTGAGGTCTCTTTGCACGTTTGTTCTTGCAAAAAGAAAACCCTTCATAACTCACGAAAGAAAAAAAATCTGCTTAGCGCACCAAGCACACCGGTTGTGGTTTCGTAAGGCGGCGAGGTAGTTTATCGATCATTAATCAGCATCTCCAATCAGGCTTTAAATTGTAATACTGATATCATGATCACACGGTTTATCCTATGGGAATGTGGGGAGTAAGTTCTTGTATTCCCGATACAGGAAAATAAAACAACAAGATCCCAACTGCTGTTGAACATCTGCACTAAAGCACTTTCCAATACAACTCGTTACACAACATCAAAGATGGTAGCATTTTGAACTCTGTGAAGCTTTATATTGAATTATTTGGCGTTAATTGCCTTCAGGCAGCCTAAACATGAAATGTTTATAGTTATTCTCCTTCGTGTTCCTTTGAAGGAAGTTGGCAGTTCCCACATGCCCACTTAGTAGCCGGTCCTTATATACAACAACGGTAATGCCTTAAGTTGCTGAGAAAAAAAGTTTGGCATGTATTACACTCTTGTAACACAAGAAGGCGAAAAACTGCTGCACATTTGGTAATACGTGAAGGTATACAATCGCGGCTAGACTTCTTGCAAGACGTAACGATCAGCAGTGATAAGTACACGTGTGGCACTAAGCCGACTTCCTGAACGCCACATATGAACACTTAAAGCAGTACTTAAAGTTCAGCATGTTTGTGCACGCACAAGCCCACACCTTCAGTCAGCGAGATGGCTGCGACCTGAAGAGTGCAATCACGCACGCACTAGGTACACCTTTAGTAAGTCAGAACCGTGGAGCAGCCGTGGCTTCAGGGAACCGTCCTCGTTGCGCACCGCGGAGGCCCGGGTTCGATTCCCACCCGGTTCGAAATGTAGCAAATTTTTTTACAAAGCCACTATATTACTTTGTTTACAGGAACGTCCCTGACAAATGTCAGGGAGGTTCCTGACCTCCCGACATCGACGACACAGACGCTCTTTAAGCGGCCAGTCGGGCCCCAAAGTACTCATTTGCTGTAGCCACCTATTGTTGATAATTAGAAAGTTAATGAGCGGAACTTCGCTAATTACGCACCTAAGTTTGGAAATTTCTCTGTATCTAGAGGCCGCCAATCCGTACACTCGAATGGTAAACATAACGTGACCAAGGGTTACATTTTTCTAATTTTAAAAATTTGGTGCAGCTAAAAAAAACACCCTGTATACTTTTCTGCTTGAATGCATAAAACGACATTTTGTTAAGAAATTTGTCTACCTGCTGTAGGCCTTGTACAGGGGGCCCGAATCTCTGTCAAGTGAAAAAATTTCCCCTTTTTGTTCAGGCCTTCTTCCATTATTATGGAAATAAACTTCAATTTAATTGAAAGAAAGGTGGCGCCGGCGTATGCGATTGACACGCTTCCTATTGCTTATAGCTTAGCTTGCGGTGGCAGGTCGAAAATCGCTGCAGCGTGCAACCAAGCTTAAAAATTCCACTAAATATTGTGCTCTCTAAAAAAAAGTTGGCAGAGCGATGTCGTATACGTGCCGAAAGAGCTGGACAATTTTATACTGCCACGCAAAAAAAAAATGCAACTAAATAAATTTATTCTCTTGGCAGCTCCGAGCAGCCAGTGCCAGAGCTATCGGCGGGCACCCATCTTTTTGGAAAGGGGCAGTGTCTGGATATTCCGAAAAACGTTCAGTCTTGTTTTTTTTATTTATGCATGTTTAATGCGTACACGTCACTTTGACATGCTGACTTTTCGTGGTTTTGTGACTTCGCGTGACAAACAAGTGAAGTGGGCGCAGCCCTAAATCTTTTGACAAATAGCGGAAGGTTAATGTAGAACAATCTGCAGAATCGGAAATAATTATTTTGTTTTTGTGCGGTCTAATCATGCATAATCAGTGCGCACAGTCAAGTCAGGTGGGGAGTTATCGCAGTTTTCGTGACATCGCACTGACAGACAGGCGAAGTGGGGGTGGCCCGAAAAATTTTTGACCTATCGGTGGATGGCTGGTTGCAGAAATGGAATCGAAACAGCTTGGAATAGCTTTACGTAATAGCGCCCCAGAGTTATACTAGAAAATAATTAAGGCTGGCTATTTCGGAAAATTTCCCGAAAAAGACGGGTACCCTATATGTGCGCTGTTTTTGTTAAAGCGGGGACAGCTTTACCTAGCCCCTAAAGCACTTTGAAAAAAGAAGTATAATGAACAGAAAGTTTTGATTTTCATTTATTGTAATAATTATACTTCACGCGTTTGTCTGTAAACGATTTTAAAGGACCTAAACTAAAAGCAGGAAAAATGACATTTTACGAAAATTTATTTCTTCAGACGATGGTATCCAAGATCACCATTACACTTTCGAAGTGCGCGACGCAAACAAGCGATGATCCAAAAAAAAAAAGAAATGTGAATAAATGAAAGTTTACAATCAGATTAAATCACTAGGAATGTTTCCTTAATGTTTGCTTTTTATTTCAGAAAGCTTTTACCGTCCGACGGACTTAAAATGCCTTCGTCTGACCAAGAACAAAACGTATAATTTTGTTTCATTTTGAATTTCGCTTAAAGTTATTGAATTTCGTCTTCAAATATTGTAATGAAATTTTGGTGTTCTATTAAACACTTATCAGTGCTGTAGAATGCATCAGCGTACCTGCCCGGTATGAAAAGGTATTCTATGGCAAGAACTATCCGGCCAGGAGCCCAACTCTTCTCTTTTTGTGTCATATCTTTCGCGAGCACTTAATCTTAAAACCATATCGCTCACCTGAATGCTTATGAGGAACATATGTAGTGTGTAAAGTGTAGCACCCTGTACGAAATTGTAAAAGATGCAAAAGTCTTTCTCACAATTTCTTTACTACGGGAATAGAATTCCTTCAGGACTCCTGGGGACTGCTTCATGACGCCTTGGAGATGTCATTACTTCAATACTTCTGGGGATTAGACGCAGGCGTATGAATAAAGCCGCGGCCCTGACGGTCGTTAAAAACCACGCACACTAATGCCTGCGGCTTCCCGCTTCATCCAAATGTGAATGGCGAATATATCATTGGGTTTCTTACTGAAACTGATGACGAAGCAATCATCATCATTTCATCTGTTGATAAGTCATGGGCATCCGCATAGGCCTGGGTAGAGGCAGCAGATTCAGCGAGCGAGTCACCTTTATCACATCCCCCTCTCAATCCAAAAAAGTAAACATAAAATAAACACAACTTCCTTTATTTCCTTTTCTTCGACGGCACAATAACGGAGGGGCTGTCGGCAAGCCCACCACTACAGTTGTGCCATTTTGTAAATCCACAGATAGAACGTGTCTTAAGTGCTTTTCTTAAACAAATTCCAAATATCAGCGCAGAGACTTCAAATCGAGTGCTTTTGTTAATGCAGACTCACAGGAACACGTGTAGCAAAAGAGCGTTCGTTAAAAGCGCACTTTGGCTTTAGTGAGATGGTTGCCAGTGCCTGCCTAGGGATTTGGGTTCCATAGTAGTCTTTGATCGTGGACGCAGTAATAAATCTCCCTTACACTCCGTCGAAAGCTGATGTAGGCAATATGTCATCCGAGGCGTGGTAGGACTTCAACAGACATAGGCGCAGGGGAGTGGCTGGGAAGGGGGAGCTATACATTAGACGTTATATCGCCTACAACAATCGTATATATCTGAGTAGAGTATCGAGGCAACTGCTTCTACTGCAGTCTTTATAACAAACCGTATGTCAGATCTTTTTTTTTCTGCACGGCATGTGTGCGAAGCAAAACTTTAAAAACACATTCGTTGTAGCTTTCAAATTTTGCAGGCTTGAAACCAGCTGTGAAAGCTGTTTCAAGCGGGGACAGAATGCCGACAGGCCTTATAAGAAGGAACAATTTATCGTGATTTTTTTGTCATCACGAAGGCTGGCATGCTTCTAGGCTTAATGCGTTCTAGATGTGTCGTCGCTTTTCGTAGGGAGTGAGAATCCGATCAGGAGATGCTATCGAGCTTACAGCAAAAAATAAAAAAATAAAGCAATTCTGTCATCAAGATGTCCGAATGTCGCAGCTAAGGTTACCCTAATTTAACGCAAGGCGCCTAAGCTTGCTCCTGAGAACTCTGCGAGAGATGCGAGCAAAGAGAAGAAAAATGCTTCTTTTTTTCAGCTTTTGATCTGCGCTTGTATTACCCTCTGACCCTGAATTTTAAACTCGAGATGCTTTTTGGACACCTTAAGACGGTGCGTTTGTGAACCATGTAGTGCAATTATAAAATATACAATAGGATACCTTGCATTCCACATAGAGAGCGAACTCTCTGAAACATATCAATAGAAGAAAATTGCAGCTGGCTTCTTCCGCTGGGCGCAACGTAAAACACTGTAATAAGTGATGTTGCAGTGAAATTCAACGTATCAATGAAAAGGAATATGTCTTTATGCGTTTCTATTACGAGGGGGGGGGGGGGAGGCGATACCGTACTTTGACTTCTGTATTTATTTAAGAAAAATAGCGTTGAGAGAAAAGTGAGAGATTTAGGTGCTATGCTGCATAGCTATTATGTGACATTTTTAAATGAGAGCAAGTGAAGTTGTGCCTATGAATTCGCATGGGCACAACTGCCCATGCGTTAGTCACAACTGCTTTGTTCTGCCCATGAATGCGCAGAAAACAAACTTGAGAAATTTTTTTTCTTTTCTTTTTTTCAAATATCAACTCGTTTAGATAATGTACAAATTCTCATCGACACCTGTTCGTCTGAAGCGAAAAATTGTTTCCTATGTTTGGTCTTGTAGACATTCTTGCTATGGCATTTCCTTACGCAGAGGACTACGACCTTATACAATGCAGTAAGAGCGGGGTCCATGCTGAGACTTCTGCACTTTCCATGACTCCATGAAATAAATGCTGAATAATAAAAAAAAACATCGCCACTTTGAGATTGGTGCGGCTTTCTGCTTGGATTTTCTTTTCTTCAAGCTTTTAGAAAACCACATTGCGTTCGAGCATGCTCGTCTATATAATAATACTGGGGCGCTGAATACGATAATACTCAGCTATTAATGTTTGAATAAAGTGTATACAAGAAATATAACAAGCCACTAACTAAAGCTTCATCTTAAGTGCGTGGGGCGAGTGCTGCATGTTGAATACGACATCTATCGCAAGATGCATATGACCGACTGATCGGGCTGAGCTAGCTAGCCCTATTTTGGGCATTACTAAGCGACTGTTTCCATTAGGTGATGTCAAGGAATGGCACAGCGTGATTCGCGTTCCCATTAACGGTTGAATCCAGGTGGCGTCATTATGAAACTGCTTCGAAATGCACCCCAGGTAGAGCTCACTGAATTCGATATCCAACGTTCAGCAGCAACGTTTTCCTTCCCTGTCCTTCGTAACATTTCAAGTCACTTCCACCCGACCTCGATACGCTCACTGGCGTGAAAACCCACCGCTATATTACGTCGCGAATTCGCGTGCCTGCCTCTCACGTCCGTTCCCACTAATTTGTTATGAATGGTGGTTGCTGGAGCGTGAAATGGGGCCGTCGCTGAAGACATTTTTGTGCTCCCCAATTCGGGAAACGCTGATTAACGGCCCTGGAATGCAGTTCAGCGGACGCTTTCGATATAGAGTTGTAATGTGCGGCCACGGTTGATACGAAAAGTTAGACTGCTTGGCGGGTCTCACTACCAGTTTTTGTTTACTTGGCGATGCACACTGAGAAATGGACAAAGCAATGTTGTTGCCGGAAGTCACGCATGACTGCTACGTCGAATGAGATACTAATTAGACATCAGAAGTCAAGAAAACAAAAAGTGAAAGCGACTATGCGATTTAAAGAATATTTTGATGCGCAGTGTAAGCTGCAGTGGCCCATCAAATGCACCTTAAACTGCACTGACAGCGGCTCTGGAGTTTAACATAATAATGACCGACATGGTCACAGATCTCGGAAAACATAATGTCGGTTCTCATTGCTAACCTAGTGCGAGCCGGGTGACTCAACTGGTATGTGTATATGTTGCCTATATAGCAGAGTATACGATATTGTTACGAAGATATATTTACTCTAGGAAAACATCACGCCAAAAGGGTTGACTTCGGTGCGAAGACAGGCCCACGTGGCGGAACGGCGTCCAAAGAAGTCCCGAGATAGCTACTCCGCCGACTGTGACTGCAAGTCATGAAAGGCGTGCGTAGAATGAATGATTCCTTCACATAACATACCTGTGCCGCCAGCGGTAATCACTATCTTTGGCCACGAATATTATGCGAGGTACTTTTCCGATGCAACGTAGGCGGCACGAATACCTTTACAGCGAAGCTGTTATTGCGACTAGATGGCTGCGAACAGTGGCTTCGCTGGAACGTGATTTTTCATTGTCGACGAAAACTTACTGAAAGAACCGTTGGAACTTGGGAAACGATATTTGCAGCTAATGTTGCACGTATTATGACTTGGCTAAGTTGATCTTCCACCAGGCTTTGTTCGTGCGATGTGTATGGGCGCGTTTTAACAAGTTACCAAATTTTGTTACTCGCGCTTTTGCTAGAATATTTTTCACGTATTCAACACTGCCTCAGTCGTTGCAGAAATTTCGGGCGTAACAGAATGAAACATGGCAGGAATAAAGTGTGCCTTAGAAAAATCGTTGCTGCTGACCGATCGCGGTCATTGATTTCTTTCAAAAGTCATTGATGACATCCTTCGCTCGTGTTCCACACGTCACGAGCTAACCACAGCCTACCATCTGCAAACAAATTGACTTACCGAGCGTCTTAATAGCACGCTGACCCCAATGCTCTCGATGTACGTTTCCGCAGGTCATCGTGATTGGGACAGCACTTTGCCTTATGTGACATTCGCTTACAACTCGTCCCGCCACGACACCGCGGGCTTTTCTCCATTCTACCTATTGTTTGGCCGCCACCAACGCTGCCTTTTGAGACTCTCCTGCCATCAGCTGCCGACGCTCCTACAGAGTACGCCTGCGATGCTGCTGCTAGGGCTCAAACCGCTCGCCAGATTGCACGGGATCTTCTCTCTGCCTCGCAGATATCACAAAAGGCCCGCTATGACAGCCACCATAAACCCGTTCACTTCTCTCCAGGCTCTTTGGTCCTTCTTTGGACGTCATCCCGCCACGTGGGCCTGTCTTCGAACATTCTGTCTCGCTACTCTGGCCACTGCAAGTTTCTGCGCTAGCTCAGTGATATCACATGCGAGATCGCCCTGGAGATCGCCCCGGTGAACAACAACCCTTCCCTTCCATAAGCGTCGAGACGGCACTCCCGCTGGCGGGGTTCATATGTTACGAGCCATTCCCATATTTTGGAGAAGGCGCCAGCAAGGGATAAAGACGACGATCGGAGAAACGCTCGTGTGGTTGTTGTTCCGTCATCTCGGCTTCCCTCTGTATGAATTACGTAAATAATTTTCCCCTTTGTTTTGATTAGTCTTATCCTCGTCACAATATGAAGAAGATTTTGCACCATTGTAAGATCAGGTATTCAGCTGCATGGACTTCATTGAGTGTAGCGCAAGTGTTAAGAAGTTCCAAGTGACTTATGGTTGTGCAATATTTCAGAGAGATGACGCGGAAGGAGGGTTAATATGGTGGTGGTGGTGATATTGCAGCAGGCGGGGTTAGCCTGGCATACAAAGCCGGCAACTGTTGCATTTGAGCCTCCTATGAGTTGAGATCAGGGGTGTGTCACCAGGTGTCAATGAGCCCCGTGTTTCGCAGGAAGGCAATCAGCAGGTTGCACTCTCTTCCGGATTGCCACAGGTCCTCCGGGGAAAACGACATCTTCAAAGGTCCTGTGTCCTAGGAACATTTACTTAATTTGCATATATCGTGACCCGAAAATTTATAGCTTATGGTCAATTACACAGCAGTGTGGCGTTTTCTATCTAGATAAAAATGACGTGATTGCTTAGGAGCTAAAAAGAAGAGGAAATTCGATGGGCTTGATTTCTTTTTTTATCAAATTCTACCACAGAAGGCAGCAAAGAATAAGAGCAAGCTTCATTTACTGTTTCATTTAAATGATGAGTCATCGAGAGTCCCATACACATATCACTCTCGTATTAATTTCAAAAATTACCACCCACCACTCCTCTGCCTTGCCCCGCCCCCAATCAATAAAAAAAATAACTGCTCAAGCTTAAGCTATTTGTTGGCTTGGACGCTTCTGCCAATAATGTATGCCACATCATCGCTACGGCACCTATACGAATCGACCCCCGATCTCATGCGCAGTAACGAAACACCAAAATCACTAAGCCAACGTGCTAGGGTTATCAAACAAAGTCAACATAATTCGCCCAAGGAAGCCTTTGCGTGGTAAAATGTTCGAAGTTCTGGCCAAAAAGAAAAATCATACATCAAGCGCACCTCAATAAAGTCAGAATTGCCATATTCAGTTTGCTGCTTCACCTTATCACGAGTACGTCACCAAATAAAAGGCAGGCGTGCTTGAGTGTTGAAAACGAGAATAAGGAAGTGGTGTACGTATGAATATTTCAGAATGAAAAAGGAACTTTGTTTGTTCGATACCTTCTCTTCCCATCAAGCTAGATAGGTATTGCGCTGTTGATAGACTGCAGTGTATATTTCTTTTCTTTTTTTTTGCACCTCCATTGAATAATTTTCAACACCCAGCAATGTACCAAGCGAAAGTAAAAGAACCCAGGCTTGACGTTTTCAATGCTATCGCTTCATGAATATTTACACCAACACCGAAGGCGATTCTTCCTTAAAGTACCATGGCTGATTAGTTGGCTCACGTTGTGATATATGCATTCTTTTTTTCACTGCACACGAAACCATTAGCTTCAAGGCCAACGTCTATGCCTGCAAGAAAGGAAACTGGCACCAATAAAGCTGAGATTGGACACTACGCAAATTTTTGTATAGCTCTGACGCATGGAGATGGAAAACAAGGCTTTTTAACGATGATTGTATAGGCACACTCTGAAATGCTTGACGCATGCTAGTATACTAAGCAATATCTTTTAAATAATTGTGCGCCGAAGTAGAGCCACAGTACCTGAGGGGTGCTTGATAAAGCACAATAGAATACAAAAAGTCTATAATAACGGTCAATTCGTTTCGCTAGATGCCCTCTCGGACGTGATGAAGATGAACGACTTTTTATGTCTACGTGAGAGGGGTTAACTCGTACTTCAGAGTGTCTTCAGAGTTCAAAGTTACTTTGATGTATATGGTGGTTTCGCGTTAGTGCTACATAAACGATATCGCAATTTGCTTGGCCTTTATCCACACCTTTTGTGACCCCGTCTAGAAGAAAATGTAGCTGCAAAATGAGGACATTTCTTTCATATTCTAATTTGATAGCGTACGTATCAGCGGGGAAAGGAATAACAACAACGAGGAAATAAAAAGGGACACCAGCTGGTTTTCAAATAACCACTAATGAACGCAACGGCACAAGCCGTATTTTTTGCATATTGTGCATATGAATAGGTTGAGTTTTTTGAGGAAGAATTCCATAGAATTTCGCATCATTACTTGTCAGGACTCGTATCGAAGCTTATTGGGTTTTCTGCATTTAAGGAAAACAGATTTGGACAAGCGGCTGTAGCCTGAACCAAGTTTTCTTGTGCTGCAAGTGCTACTGTGCTGTGCAGGGGTAGTATGCGGTGACAGTGACCGACTGTGATTGTGTATATGTGCTCTAGCGTCGGGTAGCAAACTGGATTTTCCCATTTGGTTAGCCTCCCTGCCTGTCCCGTTTCTTCTGTCTCTCTCTAAGCCATTAATTACAGAGACGTAACCTGTAGAAACAGAGGTGTTCTAATTTCCGTTAATGTTGGCCCCACATAAGTACCGCGAACAATAACAGGATAAACCACCTATCTATCGTGTTCCTGCCAATTTCTATACGATTTGTGCAACTTGTTGGATTTCTAATATTCGGCAGTTCTCTCATTCTGTACATGTGAGCACTTTCCATTAAGCTGCTCACTCTTTCTATTAAGTGGTGGCAAAATATAAGTTAAATGCGACACTCTTTCTTATGACCACAATAACCGTGTGTGTACCATGCTTACGCGGCTATCTGCGAAGAATGAGCTGCTACCTTTGCAGAAAGCCTAAATCTAAAGAGTCCTAAAGAGTGTACAAAAGCTGAAAAGTGAGATCAATAGGCTGTGTATTTCCGCGGCCGAAAGTTATTTTAGCGGTACTGAAAAAAGTACCAGCCTGCTACTACTTTCAAGTGTGCCGGGGATAGTTGGGTTCCTTTGGTCGCAGTAAGGGACAAAATAATGGCCGGCAAACCGAAGGCAAACTGCATGGCACAATCGACACATAACAAGCAGCGCCTGAGAAGCAATTAATGGCACATCGTGTCTGGCATTATGCCTGTTGAGCTACAACGATATAGCAACAAGAGCTTGTGGAAAGCACAGGCGCGCCACTGCGGCTTACGGAAGAGAATTTTAGACGTTTATAAACTGCGCAAGAAAACGAAGACACAAGAAGGAAAACACACACGACACCACGAGCGCAGATTTTTGCTTAGGTTGTGCACATAAAATAGAGCCCAGAGGAGAAGAAATGTACTTCAGCTGGACGTTCTGGTGGGCTAGTTGGTTCATAGCTTTTAGACGTTTATAAACTGCGCAAGAAAACGAAGACACAAGAAGTAAAACACACACGACACCACGAGCGCGACACCACTGCGCTCGTGGTGTCGTGTGTGTTTTCCTTCTTGTGTCTTCGTTTTCTTGCGCAGTTTATAAACGTCTAAAAGCTATGAACCAACTAGCCCACCAGAACGTCCTACGGAAGAGAACGAAGGCAAAACAAGTTGCGTACGACATGGCCTTCTCTTTCACCCTGTTTCAATACGGGCGGGATCTTGATCTCACGATATATGCCGTAAGTGAAGTGCTAAGCGTGCTGCGGTAGTCTGTTCTCATTTAAAATGAGACGCTAACATTTCATATTTGTCCACTTTTGAGACATTCACCATATCAAGATGCAAAAAAAGCACATCGGAGAAATGTGGATCCCATATATTCATCTTTGCTGCACTGACCTTCATCTCGCGAGCATTTCCCGCTTGCGGTGTCGCTTATAAGCCCTTTGACGACGGTGTTCCTTGCGGACATAGAATTGAAAGGTGCGGTATCACGAATCGGAAATGACATATCCTTTACGGCGCGGTTATCAGATGCCAAGAAAAATCATGAGCCATTGTACGTGAAGGTGGATGACCCGCGAAGCTGTTTGACACAGGACGGAGAGCATACGACTTGCGTCGTCTTGTCGCTGGCCTCTCGGGAACGATCTTCATCGGTGTTTGCCGCCTGCCGCCACCGATTGCATTTTCGCATATGTACTCGCCGTCGCTATTCGTAGAGTGCTGCTTCTCGGGAGTGCGCACTTATATACGCGGCCTCCCCGTTACGATATGAGAGAAGTGAAATTCAAAATGGAGAACGGCAGCTTGTATTCCTTCCTCCATGCCGACAACGCACGACGGTGCCGCCGCCCCGGGTGAGCGGTAGGAAACTAGGCACAGCACGAGCTTGGAAGGACGAAAAGAGAGGGCTGTGTGAACGTAGACATGGCCGATGTGGGCCGCACAGCCGTAAATCTTTGAGAAACGCTTATTATCTACCAGAGAGTCGGCTGATCTTGAAAATGCTGCCTATTGATACCTTATTTAATCAAAATGCATATCCGACAGATGAAATGTATAAGGTCTGGCTTATAATGAAGCGATTTTGCATCAAATTCAGGAGCTAGAGCTCTTGCACACGCAGATCTTTTGACGGACACGAAAAATGCATGGAAGCCTAGCCATAGACTGCTTCACTGTAAAATGAAAAGGCGCAGCAAAGCAATACAGTGAACGTGTTTCCCGCGATGCAAAATTCAGCACGCTACATTTATGACGTTATTGACACCCGAAGGTATTGACCGAATAGCTTGGTAAGTCGCGGGGGAAGGCCAAGCCGACAGAACCGAGAACATGGAGAATGTCATTTCCCCAAGAGCACTAGCATCAGTTTAATATTGTTCATCCTAGATAAGGCACGCGTCACTTTTTTTGTCAGCAGAATATGTGACTGAACTTTCTCTGAAATATTGAGGGAGTATGAATAAGCGTGCCCTAAAGTGTTATAGAGGTACGCGATAGTATCTGACCAGCTGCAGTGACTTAGTGGCTACGACATAGTTCTGCTGAGCACGGAGGCCACGGGTTCTATTCCCGAACACGGCAACCGCATTGTGATCAAGTGCAAAGAGACTCGCGTACGTCTGCTTGGGGTGTAGCCAAAATAAATACAGTAGGTTGAAAGTATTCCGGAGCCCTCCACTGGGGTGTCTGTTACGGAGCCTGTTTCGCTTGGAACGGTAAATCCGAGCATTCAATGAACATATAACACTACTGCACGTGATTTCATTGATTCACAGGCTTTGACATCAAAATTAAACGCTGGGGCTATGAGGGGCACGATACGGGAAGGCTCCGGGTTAATTTAGACTACCTGGGCTTCCTTAAGGTGCACATAAATCCAACTATGCGAGCGTTCTTGAATTTAGCCCCCACCAAAATGTGGCCGCCATAGCCGGAAATTGAACCCGTGATTTCGTGCACAGCGTTCAACACCTATGCACTATGCTAGTAACTGGCGGGAATGAAACTTGGAAACTATCCGTCGCATTCGCACTCACGATATTGTCAAGTTGGAAACAATGATGTCAACCACCCAGTATTCAACAACGTTGTCAACCACCTTGAACCACATTGAACTCTTCGTTCGCCCTTGAATTGAAGAGTTCAATGACCAACGCGATGCTGTACTGATCACCAGGACACGGCTATCGGTTGCCTTGAGCAATTAGTCGCTGTAGTCAACTAGAAACGTTTTCAATGCACGGCATTTCCTACCCGTGTCCAATGATACAAGCAAACAGGCTGCCACATGCAGTCCTGGGCAATATAACAGGGAACGTTTTCAAGCAACGATTGGGTTGATTTGAGTATAACATGTCAATATTTAAAAAAAAGCATGATAGCTTGCACTAGTGGCGCAAGGCTAAAGACAGAGTGGAGCTGATCGGTTCCTAGCTGGTCCTAGCTATGCTAAGTGATGCTAAGTTATACGAAGTAATGCCAATTCGTCGTTTTGCAGCGGTTTCTTCGGCTAACCGTACTGGGTCCAATTGGCGTCGACGCTGGCAGTCTCGCTTCGCAGCGCGCCGCGATTCTTGGTAAGCGGCTTCTTCCTCTGCAGACAGATACGACAGACAGATTACGCTCGGCATAAACAGCTCCGCTGTTAATAACTCGCTTTTCATTTGAACATTTTAGACTGCTTGAACACGTTTGTAATCCGCGGCCGTAGCCCAGTGGCTACAGCGTGGCGCTGCTTTTGTTCTGCAGGTCGTGGGTTGGATCCCGGCAACGAAAGCCTCATTTCAATGGGTACGGATTGCAATAACACTCATGTTCTTAGACTTTAGTGCACGTTAAAGAAACATACCCAGCAGGCCAAATTATTCCGGAGTCCCCTCCGTACATCGTGTCTCATAATGAGATCGTGGTTTTGGCACGTAAAACCCCCGAATTTAATTTAACACTTTTGTGCGACAACTGTGCATTTGGCCGTTCAAAGAAATATTCATGTCTCGCGCTGGCACCGCGCGCCATTAACTTGTGACGGCGCCGATAGAAGATTTGTCACAGTCACGGAAGCCATAAAAGCGCGACCACATTCCACGCATTAGGTCCTTCCCGTTATCGGCCTGCAAACAAAGTTGCGAGTGTAATTGGGCCACTTGTCAGGACGCCATCTCCCGAGCGGAATCCGCGTTAGCATCTGTGAGGTGGGGGACGCGCACACAATGTTTGAGTATATACTAATTGCGGCGCCCTGGAGATGCGTGGCAAAAATATTCCCCTTGTGTGGCCGGTATGTTGAGCCATCCCTAGTCTCGGCGTGCTCCGGCTCTGTTTCATATCTAGCTGCGTCGTGGAAGACGTTGCCTCCCACTGACGTGGTTTCATCTGCGGCGCAGTGCCAATGCCTCCTAGA
Organism: Dermacentor silvarum; assembly: GCF_013339745.2. Taxonomy (NCBI): domain Eukaryota; kingdom Metazoa; phylum Arthropoda; class Arachnida; order Ixodida; family Ixodidae; genus Dermacentor; species Dermacentor silvarum. The sequence goes on from NC_051157.2 coordinate 58,356,415, forward strand.
TAGCGGGCCGGTGCACTCTCCTTTATGGACGTAATGCATCACTAGCTTGGACCAAAATTTCCATTGCCAAGCCCGGCGTGACGAAGGTGGTGACGATTAAAATCACCGTGGTTTACTTTAGAGCATTCCAATTAGATTCCATGACAGTCGGGCAAGGTAGCAGGACGTCATGAAGCAGAATGGACAGCCTGCTATTGGGAGGCGTTAGCAGTGCGCACTGCAGCAAGCAAATACACACAGGAGAAGTAGAAAGCCTAAGCTGTGACAACATCCGGTTGCGTTGGCGAGGCACTGCGTGACCAGACTGAATACGAAATATCTAGGCACGTCACGCCGGTACAGAACTGTCAGTGACCTCTTTCCAGATTTGCCTGTGATTGGAAGAAAGGACAACTCTATGTAGAGACTAAGGTTATTTCTTTCACGAATGCAGCCATACCGCAGCAAATACGATGACGGAAACACTAGGAGCAGAGCACATTTCCTACTACGCTTGTGGCACTATACGGCAGTTATAGTACATGAGTACTAGCGCGGTAAATACCTTGCCTTATCTTTGGCACATTAGGTTATTGTGAAGCGATGTGGAAAAACTACGCGGTAAGCAGAAAGACTTCCTAGAGAGTCTAGATGTGAGCGCGCTTAGTTTAGACGCGTATAGCGTACGTACATCACACCAAAACAAAACTAAGATGTCCCATAAAGGTTTAGGAGCAATAAAATGTGTACCAACGTTTACGAAACAATTCGCGAAGTGTGATGGGAACCGTAACATCGTCAGGCCGGTTAAGTGGCCCGAAATGAGCTGAAAAGCAGATATAAGCACAGATAAGATAAATGTACATGCCTAGCATAAGAGGCGCTCGACGTTTCAGTGTTTCTTATGCCATGCTGAAGAAAAAAAGAATGTGCTCCCTTTATGCGTGGACGAACGCATTCTGCATGTAATCTTGTTAGCGTAAAGTGCATTACTTTAAGAGCGCAAGGGGTACGGGGGGGGGGGGGGGGGGGGGGGGGGACATATGTTGTTCTTTAGTTCCACCTGTACCGAAACGATTGAAAACAAAAGTAACGCATATTGCTTAATGTCCATACTCAACCACACTTTGGTGCGACGTGGACGTCGAAGGCTTGATTCCACATTTACCAAGCCTAATAACTCACAAAAGCAGAAATATAATTTTTTTTCCTGGTAATAGTTCTTGCTATATGCCATCTTCACAAATGCGGCGAAGTCTGCACCTAGAGAAAATGGGAAAGAAAGTATAGATAAGGCTAATAATTAAGTCAGAATAATTACGGCTGGGTATAATGCGCCTTTCTTATCATTTCGTCCGTTCCTTTCGTTCGCAAATACCGACCACTTAAGGCCTTCAATTTTGTTTATTACTCTCGGCATTAGCACAATTGTTGCCGCCCGGAAACAGCCCGTCGATACCGGCCCACTGCAAGGTGGCATAGTCGACTCCTGCGTCATTGTCCAAGAAAACAACGTCCCCACAGCTAGAATGCAATCTAAAGGCTATAGAACAAGATTCGCAACTTTCGTAGGTGGAAACCATCTTTTAACGTGACAGCGGTAACGGCTTCGTGTCGCAGAAAATCCGGTTACGGCGTCGGGGGGGGGGGGGGGGGGGGGGGGGTTGCCTGGCCGAGAAAATAATCCCGAACCACGCCGACCACGCAGGCCCTCCGCATGGCGCATAGGCGCTGGCGAACTAATTGATTTTCCCAAAGTAAAATGTGCCAGAAAAATCGTAAGGTACGACGTAACCACAACCTACAGACGTGATAGCGTCGGGTTGTTTTTTTTTTTTTTTAATATACGAGAAAACATAATTCTCGTACGCGGAAACTCAAACACAAGCCCCTTTTACAGCCTTTCTTCCACTCCTACCGTGGCGAGCCGTGGTTTCCGCCTCGCAAAAATGCCACCCTGATAGCGCTGGCCTCCTTGGTAGCCTACAACCGCGTTGCGTGTAGACTCCCTACAGCAGCCGCATGCGGAGGCGAAGTTGGAGAAAAAGAAAGCTGCAGTTGCCGGCAAGCCTGACAAGCAACCAGGGATATTTGAATGCTATCACGTTCCACTCTTAAATGCGAAGCTTTAGCGTCCCCCAATTTGTTTAGGAGCTGCTAGAATTGGCGGAACAAACGGGGGTGATTGCGCGCTGCCTATTTTACCGAATGCTTGCACGCCACCAGTGTTCCCTCGTCATGGCTTGGTCCTCAGCTGCCCCGTCAGAAACCCGCAGCCTCAGTACGGGCCGTCCGGATAGATGGCGACGGAGGTTGAGATAAAGTGTTTTTGCTCTAAACGCAGGTAGGTGCGAGAATACAGCTCTGCCACCACATTTCTGTTACAGCAGTCTCGTTGTGATTTCCACATCGAATCACTAAATGCAGTGGAATTTACTTCTTCGCTATTTCTTTTCTTATCTGTTGAGGCAAGCTCTTTGGCTTTTGTGGTTGCGTACTTCTACTTTCTCGTGTAATTGCCCACTGCGACCAAGCTTATACGAGCCGAGCTGGAATTTATTCTGAAATTCAACATTTACGCTCGAGGAGCTAGAAATATTTAGGGTTCAAAATTCTACCAGTATTTTACATACGCGAAAGAAGACACAACGCTTTCATGCTATCTCTCGGTCTATGCTGCCACGTGCTCGTAGTTGCCTTTACCGTGTTCGTAGTGAAATGTGGAAGGGCTCGAAATAGATGGCTGAAAGTACAAAAAAAAAGACAGCAGAAGCAAAGATAGCAAATACAGATGTCCTCGCTGCCAGCCTTCTTGCCAGAGCATTGGTTGCATCCAGCCGAGACGAAGCGTCAGAAGTAGCACAAGGTGCGGGCCTGTACTGCGAACGTGCGAAATTACATGCTTTAGGCTTGGAATGCGTGCTCTGCGAAAGGCGCTGAAAACTACGTCAGCCAACCAACAAAAGAAGAAACGATAAAGTGCGGAACAAGGAAGGAAGCGATTGTTTTAAAAAGTTTTGTTCTCTTTTTTTGCTGTCTCAGTTATAAACGCTCTTGTCCTAAACTTGAATTAGTGTTCGCGCATCGGGTGTTTCGCCAAGTTGAACAATGCACGCCTGTTGGCGTCTACTATACACGCTCTAAAAGTTTGACGCCTGATATATGCGCCTGGGCAGTGCGTCCCCGCCTACGCGCTTTATCCAGGCGAGCACAGTTCCCAGTAACGCGTTTGACGGCTGAGTTTTGAAAGGTCGTTATCAAAGGGCTGGAGGATATTTTTTTCGCATTTTCAAAGTTTTGGAGTAAAACACGTCCTCTCTCTATATAGTCATCCCGCAAGACATCCAGAGAGAGCGTTATGAGTATTAAGTTGAATAAAACGAACCACTTCAGCTTTCATGCATTATGTCCGCGCAAATTATCAGAAGAAAACAACTACGTATTCTCTAAAATTTAATTTTTTTTCGCCTCACTCTAACATATGTGTGGAGAGTGTAAAATGCAGTCTCAATGGGGCGTAGATTCGGCATGAGGCATGCCTCCTTCATGCGTCAACAGTGATTGTCAGTGAGCGTGCCAGGTTTCGGTAATGTACGCCATTAATAGGAACTCTTTTCAGTACGAAAGCTTGTATGTGCATTAACTGGTCATGAAGTCGTTATTTAACGCTAGTAAACGAATAATCGCACAATATCACAGTTCTTTTGAAGAGCCATAGCGCCCCGAAAAAAGATTAAGAATAGTTGCGAGTACTAAATGCAGCTTGCGTGGGGGGCCATGGTGCAGCAATGCAGGAATGAAGTTCGCGTGTTTATAAGGAATTATACCAAAGATATGAGCAGCACATTAATTTTAGAATCAAGAACAAACAAGTCTATATTATATTGATAAATATAGATAATCTCACGCACTTAGGAAATAAAACCATACGCAAGTGAGTTATGGCACCCTTTCTCAAAAACTGTCAAAAATTAAAATAAATAAACCAATCCACAGACATAAGGTAAGAGCAAAATTAAATATATAGGAGCATTCATTATGATATTTAAAAAGGTAATTTTAAAGGATAACATTGAGGAGCCATATTCCACCCTGTGAAGGAGGATGACCAGCGAAGCTGTAGCACATCACATAGGGTTAGACAAGGGTACATGTATTTATTTTCATCATTTCATAATGGTAGTGACGATAGCCTTGCATGTGATTTCTGTGACATTCACTGATTGGTTCGGTTACCACCTTAGAGAGAATGTTGACAAAAGTGAAATCTATACGCGACCATTGTTAAGTAGTTGAGTGATTCCTACTGGTGTGGCACTTCAAACCATCTTCTAGCACAAACTGAGTGAACCACTTCTTGTCTGGTGTTTGTAATTTTCACATTGAAGTCTCCAGCGATTATCACAGGGGTAGTGTCATCACGGCTAACCTACGCAAAGTGCGTGGTCATGAACTTCTCGATAGCAGAATTAGGTGCGCTTGGATATATATATATATATATATATATATCTATATATATATATATATATATATATATATATATAGTACCTGGACTTTTCAATGGCCCAAAATTATTTAGAAAAATGAGAAGCACAATTCGCGGTAATTTTAGGTTTATTAGTGGACCGACCTTTTTCAAGGGATGGTGCTTCTCACAAACATGTATATATACACACTGTGGATGTCACAATTCCGGCATACGAATCGATTTGCCACAATGCATCTAGATTGAGGGATTTAATGTAATATTATTATTATTACATTGGAATAACATGTATCTAATTTTTTTTCTTTGCACAATTTTTTGTCGGCATTAAGGTAACGTCTGTATGTATATACGCTGACCTCATCGCTGTTGCCGGCGCTGCCGGGCCTAGTCACACAAGCCATTCAGGCTTCGACAGGCCCGCCTACTATGTATTTGTTCTTGGTGTGCATAAATAAATATTATTATTATTATTATTATTATTATTATTATTATTATTATTATTATTATTATTATTATTATTATTATTATTATTATTATTATTATTATTATTATTATTATTATTATTATTATTATTATTATTATTATTATTATTATTATTATTATTATTATTATTATTATTATGAGGGGTGAAGGCCTTGAAGCCTGCTTCACCTCCACCACCGGCAGGCCCGGTATTGCATCGGCTCTGGCATCGGCCCGCATATTTGGCCATGGACACACCAATCTGTGACTCGTGCAACTTTGAGGAGACTATCGAACAGGTGTTGTGTTTTATCGAGCGTGACATTCTTCGCAGCGTGTTAAGCCGATTAGACAGCAGACCGTTTTCAGAAACAAAGATTCTTGGACCGTGGCCCCACGCGTGGCAGGCTTATAAAGCAACACGGCCACTGTTACAGTTCATGAAGGCGACTGGCCTCAGTGACCGATTGTGAAGTGTTGGACAAGCGCACGTGTTCATACTTGGAGTACTTTCTTCTCTTTCTCTCATTTCATTCGTTTCATCCCTTTAAACCCCTTCCCGCGTGTAGGGTAGCAAACCGGACATGCGTCTGGTTAACCTCCCTGCCTTTCCTTTCTTCTTTTTCCTCCTCCTCCTGGCCACGGAGACGACAAATGCATTGCGGGGTATAAAGGTATACAGCTTCGCTGTAAAAATCCGAGGACAGCTAAGCCCTTCTTATTAGTTGTGAATGCGAAAGCATTAATGTCCAATTGAACGTCGCTGAGTGGTCTTTCGAGTGTTGCGCTGCAAGTAATGTACAATACCGGTACCTGGTGCCCGAGCCAGCAAGCAGCAGCAGCCTGCGGTGCCAACGCCGCATGCCACTGACGTCCTGTGCGACGAGAAACCGAGGAAGCAGCAGCGGCCACCAAGGCCGGCAGGCGCGCGCAACAGCTAAGCCCAGTGTGGGATGAGGGAGAGAGAGACACGGACCGCGAGCTGGTTTTCGCCAGCGAGGGTGACGTGGCGTCGTGACGATGCCCTCTCCCCTCACGCTACGCCTGGCGCGCTATTGAGGCAGCAGGTGTTCCTTTTCGCCCACTCTGCTCTGTCGAGGCGCGCTCGTAACATGGCGTCGCAGCCACTGGGAATTTAGGTGCCATTTCGCTGCTGCAGATGACAGACGCCGGCTTTTTCGCTCAATGGGCCATTTGACGCTTTCGCTTGAAAAATTCTTAATCAAATGCAATGAACAAATACCTGTGTCTGTACACATCTAAGCATGAGAATTATTACACAAAACACAATGCAAGACGGTCAGCTAAGAGAATGAGAAATAGTACGGGATGAAAAGTGGGGACGCCGTGATGGGGATGGATTTGGACTGACCGCAACTGATGGCAAACTTCAGGTGAAATTCAGGCTGACAAACAGTACACAGTCGCCTCGAAGCTGTCTCAATGTTTCTGGTTATTGTTGATTTCTCTCATGTAGGACTAACTCGCTAGAAGCTTTTGGGCGTAAGAAATATACATGGCCCTTTCATAGATTTCGTAACTGATACTCGGATAGAGTAATATGCTATTAATATCTTTCAAAACAAAGTGGCAGAAAATATGGCGCTTTATACCTGCGCAGAAGATCGTCGACTCTGCTCATGGCCGTGGCGGCGGCACTTTGATGGTGATTGAAGGCAAAAAAATCTATTTACTCAGTCATCAATGCACTCTAAAGAACTGCATTGGTCAGGTTAAGCCGTGGGTGCTTCTCTACGACGTTCGACATTACATAGGTATTGTTTGTTGGCGTAAAACTTCTTTAATTGCTAATTATTATTAATTTCTTGGAAGCCTATCACGCTGAAGCTTATTACGCATACGCTGTCAACAGACACGTTATCAGGCAACATGGCTGAGAGGACGGCTCGCTACAACGAGACCTGGACGAGTCCATCAAGATGGAAGAACCTAAACGTGTATTCGCAAGAGGTAAATTCTTCAATCCAGGAAACTGGTTAGAGTATAGATTACCGGAAACAATGAAAAAAAAATACAGAACCGACAACGGCGCCGTAGCACTGTTTTTCTTGTCTCCATGATTCTTCTGATTCCCTTATTATTATTAAATTTCCATCAAATTGACCAATTCTCCGAATTTGAATTAACATCGTTTTATCGCCTCTTCCCTCAAGCCTGAGCAAGCAGCAACGTGTACTTAGATACCCCAATAAAGATGCATTACAGAACTTTTAGAAGCTAATACCTCCAATGACATGGAGGACATCTTGCGGCCCTGCGAGCAAACAGCCCTCTTGCTTGTTGCAAGTTGCACATGGCCGCGTCATCTGACGAAGGCAGACTGTTATCGTCACGCGATGGGCTACTCCTGAGGGAGGAGTCAGAAATAATCTTTTGTCTTAAGAGTAGCAGGCATAGCTGCTCATTTCCTTCCGCTTCGATTTAGTTATCTTTGCTTCTTTAATCTTCGTCTCGCTTACTCAGAAGCAGCAGCCGAGATGCAAGCCAGCTCCTCTTGAATGGTTCGGTTGTAGTGGATATTTAGTGTTGATTTCTGTCTCTGTTCCAAGGTAGCATTCTATTCGTTCGTGCGCTAATTGAAAGCCGACACTCATGTCGACGAAAATGGACTATGAAAGCACAAAATACGACCAAGAAATCAAGGCTGAATACTTACCTTCTAAGGAAACACAAATTGTTTATTGTTTGACAGATTACATTTTTAACACTATATACAGAATGTTAGCGCTTTTGCAGTGAAAGATGATCTAACGACGGTATATGAGGCTGTGGGAAGGTCACAGTCAAATAACTCTCATCACATATCGCACAGCAGCGTTTTGCAGCACGTGCAAGTTATTTTCGCGTGCTCGAATACGCGTAGTTTCTGGGAAGAAATATGGCATCTCGAGCAGGCAGGGCTAACTAGGGCCCATTCGATATACAGACACAGTCCTTCGAACGTCGTATGTGTTATTTTTTTTAAAGCGAAGCTTTCTTTACCTTTTCCCGGGGTTTTGCGATCGTCCTATTTATCGCAGGATATATTTGCGGTTATAAAAAGACAGCTTGGGTCATTGGATATGTGTCCGAATAGGCAACTTGCTGCTGGCACCTGTCTAGCTTTACAGACAACGAGGGAGGAACGCAGGACAAGCGCTGCCTTGTCCCAATGTTCCTCCCTTGTCCGTGTTTATTTCGCGCTGTTTTTCACCAATGGATTCCTACCAACTAACTCGCATTCATACCCCTTCTAAGTCGCTATAGGTATGTACCATTGGGTATGCGCCCGAACAGACGACATCGGCGTTGGCTATGGGCAATTGAGTATGTGCCACTTAGTATGTTCCGTATTTCGGCCAATCGACCAGTTTCGGTATGTGCCGCTGTGCCAAGAGTGGTCTGAAGCCCTAATGTATTTAGATATGTATCTTGTACCTCTCTGTGCATACATCTATCAATGTTAAGTTCCGTCGGCAAGCATCATACATCGCATTCGACCACCTGACGCAAACAGCTAACAGATACAGGCTACGAGGCGGTGCACGTGTCATCCGACACTGCTGCTATCCTCGCCAACTCCAACAAGCTTCGCATCATTTAGACTCTGACACTGCGTTGAATCTGTGTGTTGTTTGTACCATATGTTCGTCTAGCCCAATTTTCACACTTCAAATCATTGGAACAACTCGTGTGCCAAGAACCACACCACTTTAAGAAGATTAGGCACTTCACAACATCAACGACTCACCTCCGCCGAAACGAGCCCATCATATCATTCGTAATCAGAGACACTGGGAACACACCTCAGAATTTGGATAACATTGAGCCTAATCTTCTCGCATGTCTATCCTTTTGCGCACGTCCTGCCACATACGAAATTGGGTAATTGCGGAAAATATAGCTCCAGCCTAACCTCGTGCTTTCAACGTTTGGGCGCAATTGGATAAAATCATCGTTTTTAAATATCTGTACATAACATGGTTCATTTTTTGTGCAGTACGTTACTGGCTGTTGAGCATGCTCAAGATTTCCATAAATGCCAGGAGAATTGCCAAAGCGTGAGTAGGCGGCGCGGTGTTTCTTTTTTCTTCCGGATAGTCAAGTGGATTGGCAGAAAAGGCGTGAGGGTGTGTGCGATTTAATGCAATTGTCTTGCCCGAAAATATATTTATTTATTTTAGACATACTGCCTCTCCCAACGGGGATTTCAGCAGGAAGGGCATACAAATAATAAGCATATTACACAGGGCTAAAATGGTTGAGCATGTCACGAATAAGAATTGCGAGTAAATACAAAAGGGTATTGTTGCGCGTAGCAATCATTTACCAAGCACATAGGGTATACCATGTATAATGAATGAAGCATTAATACGGGAGTTACATAGTGCGCGCCAAGATAAAAGCGCATGTAGTGAATGAATAGGTCGTACAGGACTTAATCAACGTCTTTATACAAAGCAAATGGTAAGGTTAGAACATCACAAATAGTGTACATTTGGGAAACGCGTAGGGTAGTTTCGAAGTAGTGATAGGAATTTATCTTGATTATGACAAGTATAGTTATATAAGTAGGTAGACTATTCCATTCCCTTATCGCCTGAAGAAAAGGGAAACTTAAAACAGTTTTTTGAACCAGCATTTCTGACGAAAATGATGGTGTTTATGACGTGAGGGTCTAGTTTCTAGGGTTAGATAGGTATTTGGTGCTATCAATACGAAGCACATTGTGAAAAAGTTTAAACATCATTTTCTGGCGTGCGAGTTTGCCGCGGTTACGGAGGGTTAGTATTCCGGCTTTTTCAATTAATTCGGGTGGGTGGGGGATCAAATATGCGGTATCTGTAAAAAAAAACTTTACCGCTTTTCATTTTACCGCTGTTCTGGACGTCTATATGTTAGACGTCCAGGATCGCTTGTACATTGGGCTAGCTATTTTAGTTTTTTGATGGTTCTGTTTTCTTTTTGTTCCAACCACTTTGAGAGAGACGTACCTTTTGGGGTATAACATTTCAAGAGACTAGCTATCTACCCGGAAAGTGTGCAGTGTTATTTAAAATTTTTCAGTCAAATATGTTTTCATGCCAGGACAAATATTTTGAGGATTCTTTAAAACTTAACCCGTGACCGATTCAATTACGTAGTCGGGGTTCAAAATCTTCCATAAGGAAAAAAGAATAGTTGTGCAGCTCTGAATCCGTTCACTACCAGCCTACTTAAAGTATATGACGATGTGTTCGACGAATAAGAGTTTTTTATTGCGAAAGCAATTATATGGACACTCCAAGCGTATTTCTGCCGTCGCCGCCGCCGTGGTCGTGGACGTCGCAGTGGGGTTCCGTATGAAGTCCAAACAGGGTAACATCGTCGCTGCGTTCCGTCCGCGGTATGTGCTATTGAAAGTTTGCGAGGGTCAGCCGACGATCACGGCTCAATCTCATGCGCGCGAGGGGGAAAGGCGGGCAGTTCCGCGCTTCTTCTGTGGCGCGGAAGGCACGGGGGTATCCGGGCGAGGAAGGAGGCGTGGGGAGGGGGGTCTCTGCGCATATTGGGCCTCTAACATTACTCACACTACTTTTTCATAGCTTCTTGTACGTTCCGCACCTCGTTTTCTGAGGTTCGAAGTTTTATCCCTCTTAGTACAGCTGCTTGCACAACAAGTGAACAGCATAATTTCTTCATTTTGTTTGGAATTTTCATGGGACAGTTTGAATTGAACCTGATAAAATCATACCATTTAATACCTCACACTTATCTGCGTTACATTGACGACATAATTATATTATGGGAACACGGCACAAGCGCGTTAACCGACCTAACTGGTCATTTCACCAACTTTCACCCGAGTATTAAATTTGCGGCTCACCCCTCACCTAGTTAAATCAACTTCCTCGACACGACGGTCGACATAGAAAAAGGAAAAGTGAGAACGACACTTTACCGGAAGCTTACGGTTAGCCAGCAATATTAAGACTACACCAGTCATCACCCGCGACACGGCAAGCGAGCAACTTTTTTCGGACAAGCGAAACGATCGAATAAGGAGAATCTGTAGCTGAGACAAGGATTATATCTACCATCTAAATGATCTTAAAGCAACGCTAGCAGGAAGAAACTATACAAATTCCTCTCAACGAAGCTTATGATGCCGCGTCAAGGTTGGAAAGGCAGTCGGAATTAGCTAATAAACAGCCTACACCAGAATTTGAGAGACTACCAGTCTTTATAACAAAATATTCTAATGCCCTCCCAAACATAAACAACATCCTATGAAAATACCGCCCAATATTATCAAGTAACGCGCGTCTGAGAAAAGTGTTCCCGGTGGTACCAAGGGTGACCTATCACCGCAACAGAAACTTTAAAGACATGTTAGTGCCCGGAAAAGTCAGCCAACAACATTCCCCCGTATAATAACAGCATGTTCACGTCCCAGGTGCAAAAGATTCAGGCACTTTCAAAGTGACCCTAAATTAAAGCACCGCAAATAGCTATACACAAAAAGTGAAAACTAGCTTTACTTGCACTAGTTCAGATGTAATTTATAAGCTTTATACGTAATTATGTAATTATGTGTAAGTTATGTACTTTATATGCTGTTCTTTCTGTAAGAAACAATATATCGGTGAAACGGGACAATCAATGAACGTCAGGTTAAATGGACGTCGCGAGGACACAGCTAAAAAGCTTCCCAAAGCCGTCGATGAGCATTTCAACCAACCACGTCACAGCTTTGATGAACTTAACCCTTTATTGACGAGTGTTTCCTAAAGGCAACTTACCAGAACCATTGTTTTTCTTGCCGAGTTTCAGTATTCAGTACGAAGTTTCCAGGTAAAATGTTTTCGGCCAACACTTAATGCAACACTTAATAAGCAACACTTAATGACAGGCAGCAAACGTCATTTGTTGGTTTAGAGCAGGAGCACAGACGAGGAAGAAGAAATTTGGCACGCCACTCACCGTCTTTTGAAAGCAAGGTCAGAGGAGACAGGCCGATGCAAGATATTTAACTGCGGTGGTGTCAAACATGTGAGGTAAAGCAAATGAGATGTGTATACCTATGGTTCACATATGATGGGAGCTGTCTATACAAATTAAAAATGAAGCCTTGGGTGGCTTGGGCTGAAGACCACTTCCAGTTTCCTGCCTGAGGTTTTCCCCCATTCCTGAAAAAAAATTTCCCCAAAGTACTTTTTTCTTTTTGTTGATTATGCTTATTCTTGATGTGTTTTGCAGAGTTAGATAAAAAATGCACATTTTTTCTCGGTTTTTATATGCTCTCGTCATTAAAGGGTTAAACTCTACATCCTACAATCAAATTTCCGCCCTGCACGAGACAGAAAATACAGAGAATCATACCTCATCCATAAATTCAAGGCATTGCAAACAATAGACATAAACGTTTCGAAGGGAGGTTTAGAATCTTTTCGCTATGCTAAATTTCAAACTATAGGCAACAGCACTTATTATTTTTCATTGAGTTCCTAAGGTTTCTTTTTTTTTTGGTTGTCCCTAATATTCCAACTTCCCCATCTCCCTTTTCTTTGATGCATTCCCTTCATTCGGGTATTTATATATTTATTTATTATTATGTTTTCCATGCGTACCATTTTCTGCCGCTATTCTCCCTTTCCGAGAGACGATAGTTCACTGACCTCTAGCGGACCAGATAATTCCCTCCCTCCCTCCTCCCGTCGTCGATGCAGGCCCCTTCCACGAAAAGATAGACCCACACTGACACGTCAACAGGCTGACACTCTTCGTTACCTCACATTCCTCAACCGACGTTGAGTCGCACAGCTTTCTTCCCAATTCTGCACCATCACTGCTAACGCACCCTCGGTCGTTGCCTCCTGCACCCTAATTACCCTATCTCCTCTTTAGAAGAACCGTGCCTATATATACTGTGTAGAGGAGAGCATATGTCACCTTGAAAAAAAAAAAAAAAAACGAGTCCACTTGTCGAGACGTTGGCTCCTTATTTCACCTTGTTCTCGTTTTGCTCATCACCCCTCATGAGGGCATTTATGGATAGTCAAAATAAATAAATAAATAATAGTTCTGCCGGCATGGTTGCATTCTACATTTTTCAGGACTAGATGCGCAAAAAATGAAATAATGGAACACATGCCTGTCAACTTTCAGAGAAAACGTTAGGCAGTTCACAGTAGACTCGAAGGTATTGCTCTTCCCGTGTCTGCATAGAAGCCTCGGCTCTTTTAGATACCACTGTAAGGTATATGGCGGCTTGGACCACGCTTTCTTGTTACATCTGAGTTTGTCGCATGAAATGTGCGTCCACAATGTCCAACAGAAGAGCACGACAAGTGCAATCTCTACAAAATGCTCGCACCAAATGAATTGCTGAAGAGAAATGCCATTCATGAGTTGGGTGACAAACAGCAGCGACCTATCTAGAGAATGTGACTCGCGACCACGCCATCACAAGCCGCTTTGCCCCAATCGCTCACTGGCTTGACTTTCCATTGACCCGTATAATGGCCACTTTTCTTTTGTGTGTGTGTTATTTTTTTTTTGCTTGCTTCGCCGCGTGTACTGCTTCGCCGCTTGTTAGTGACAACGACGGGTCAGAACTTATGCTGTTCTGTTTGTGTTTTTCTCCCGTCTATGAACGACACTATAAAGGTCACGTGCTTGAAGGCAAGCATTTAGTCTTCGAGCGAACACGCCAGTGGAATCGCTACTGATAAGTGCACGGTGTGTTGAATCTGACAGTTTGGCTCTACTATTCAAGGAACAAAGCGGATTAGTGAAGCAAGTCAACCGTTGTAACTATACAGCTCCACGGAGGTTCGGAGAAGATAAATGTCTGGAAAGCGCTCAAAGAGTACAAACGAACACTTCGTGAACCCATTCATCTGTGAGGATTGTTTCATTCACTAGAGCGTAACAGAGAAAATGACTGGTTTTCGAAGGATCCGAAAGAACATGTAAGACATTACGGGGTATGAGTATAGGAGGGCCAACAGTCACACCCAGTGCTAACGAAAATAAAATTAACTTTTATATCCGGAAGATGCGCAGGGTGAGGTGGTTCTCACACGCTTGGCTGAGAGTTCGTGGAGGGCTCGCATGGTAGTACAATCCACACTGGACATCATCATTGTTTAAGAAAAATAAATAAACGGGCAATATAGCCCGGACTTTGAAAGGCACAAAGGACACGGCAAGAGCTCCATACATGTTAATTCTGCTGTCAGATGGACAAGTTCATGTGCTTGCGTCGTTCTAACGGAGCCTTAATATTAGCACCGGGAAATTCTGGTGGCGCGCTCTGGGGGCCACTCAGTGCAACGTCATAGCTAGGATTCAGCTGCCGCAGAATTGGGCAGTTTTGTGACTTCGATGCGCCAAGTTTAAGTTTATGACCACTGGCTCCAAAATAACCACGTATATTGCAGTTATCTCAACTGCAAGTGATAGGGCGCTTCGAGCGCGGCCAACAGGTCAGTTAAGCTACCGCCACGGTGTTTTTATTGAAACGTGTACACTGGGTTTATAAGTAGCTTTTAGTACGTTGTAAAGCCCACCACATTTTAAGAATATTCTTCGCTTCAAACACATCACTTGCTGGGACGTGTAAATGGCGTTCTGCTTCGAATCACGATGTTGCTGCATACTTTAGTGCACAACTAAACGGTATCCGAGTATGACGGGCTGCTTCCCTTCATAATTTCAAATGGGTATCTTGTACTTAGAGGTCAGTGCACGTTAAGGAGCACTTGTGATAAGATTTATTTCCAATCTACAGTATCGTGTTGAGTATACCGAATCGCGAGAACTGCAGCTATTTGATGTCAAAGTCTATAATTTAACGCTATTCATATGCAGTAGATGCTTTATTCACAGTTCCTATGACTGTTTCCAAATTCAATTCTAAATCACGTTTGCTTGAGTCTTTTAACAGTTGGTGACTTTTGTAATTGTATTAGTGAGACATTTGGGCACACAAACCTAAAATTATGCTTTCACTGAGTTCATATTTTATACGGCACAAATTTCATTTCAGTGCTTTTAGCGGTTGCGGAAAGCGAACTATTCTGTTATTCATATGTGTACATGTAGCTAAAGATGATACCTGGCGGTGATCGCCATCATCGGTCGTCCACTACCCGGTGATGGCGGACGTGCAAGGGGTAACACGAAAATGGAAACAAATGAAAACTGCTGTTCTTGTTTGATGCTTTCAGCAAAATTATTGATAGCCTACTACATGTCCGAGCAATAAATAAAAACAAAAATGTTGTGTTAAGGAAGAAATTGTTGTGAAATCCGGATCATGATGTCCATTCAAAATTTAAATCCAGCTGCTCCTGTGAACGAGACGCAGTTGGAAAGCAGAGCTGTGGCCCCGGATGCTTCGAATCGACGTCTCGAAGGGTCGTGGACGCGCTGAGCTGAAGAAATACCGGACGTGATGACAGGATGTTGTAGCTGACACACGCTCGTCTGGGCGCGTAGCCGGCTGTTGCAAACGGAGCGTTGAAATATGGCCTACGGCATTTGTACTAGAAGTTTGCTTCACACTGAAAAAGTTGATAGAAATAGGAACAAAGAGAGCAGATTCTAAACTGAAAATTTGTAGGCTGAGGCGGTTTAGCTTTAGTAAAAGCAGGTTTTCTTATGATGGCCTTTTTTTTTGTTGTTGTTGTTGTCTCTTTTCTGCGCTTCCCGTTTCAGAAAGGTTGCGACATCCAACATCCGGCGAGACACAAAAAGAGCAGCCATCGCTTTTGACAAAGTCCTTTTGTCGCCATAAATTCTACTTTGGCTTCTTTACTTTTTTAAAGCTTGAGGCATGAAGAAGAGCGAGCAATAAAACTATGGAATGCCACAATGTGGTATTTGCGTTAGAAAATAAAGTCAATGACGTTCCAAGACTTTCTAGATTTTAGCACAGAAAAGAAAAAAACACACACCAAAAAGAACATATGGGTCGAGAGAACAAATCAAGAGTTTCATTTTATAGTGATTAAGTTTGCCCTACGGCGTCCAAGTATAGGACGAACATGAGAATAGCGAATTGATGTCCTTGGTGCTTTAGTGGGCTGTTCTGATGTCCTGCTATTGCTTTGCTTCTGTGAGTGAACATCAAATTTTGAGTTACATTTCCTAGTCAATGCGAAAAAAAGTCGCTTTACACACACGTACGCTTCATGTATGTCACTAGAATATTTTGTTCTTTACCTCCTAAGTACTATACTACATAGTACCTGCTACTATAGAGTCCTAAGTACTATATTGCTTATATATATATATATATATATATATATATATATATATATATATATAGACTTATTTGAAGAGGCTGTAAGTTCGAAAGATTCCTGTAGCCTATCGATCCTCCCAGCGCCTCCTACGAGCTTGCACGAGCGCGCACACACTTCTTTTATGAGGCGTTACGCAAATTTCAAAGTACATAATCACATCACTGAGGACGGCGCTCACCATTGTTCTTTATTGCCATTGAGAAGTCCAGTACACTAAAATACCAATCTCCACTTAGTTAACTGGACTTCTCAATGGGGACATTCAATAAGAACTTTACTTTTCAATGACAAGGCGCAACAATTGTGAGTAGTAGATTGAAACTAAGTGCCAATCCCCCACATAGTGTTCTGGACTTTTGCCACTTCTGAAACTCGCGCTGCAACCATTGACCATTATCATAGTATTTGCCATTGAGAAATATTGAGAACGAATGTAGTTTGTCGCAATAAGCTGGCCTTTACGCCACCTCGCTTTCTCGCCTCTTCCACGCTGTCATCTTACACGCAGTCGGTGAAAAGATGCCACTTACGAAATGTGCTCATCTTTTACAAGAACGCTGTGTCAGCATATTTTCATCACTCATCAACGTCTTCCCGCGCCGAGGAAAATAAACTATTGTTCTTATAGTTGAATTGTTAAGCGCGCCATACAACTTCTGTATAGGAGGGACTTTGGTCTTGTATAATGTAAAGCACGACATTGATGTGCTGACATTGCTTTCGTTGGAAGTACACTACGCGTTCATGCAACCGAAGTAATGCACTAAAGCGCGATCGGATGATAATTGGCTTCCAGTTGAGTTAATGCAAGAGTTCATGGTAAGTATTTTTTTTTTATGGCGTCTGGAATGGGTTCTGCGCTATTGAAGCTAGCCATACCACGGCAATCTGATTATGGCGTCGTAGTTAACTTGAGTAACGCACTTTGACGAGACACACACGTGGATGGTAGCCAAATGTGTGGCCCATCGCAAGTGTCTTTTTTTACGGCAATGATTTTCTTCGAAGAGAAAGCAAGAAACTGGTTCGGGTTCCGATGACACTTTTACAGGCGTCCGCAATAATTCGGAAGTTTTATTTGGTGGTACCCGCTTGTACATGACTAATAGAAGAAAGCTGCTAAAAGGTTACAGGCATCGATGCTTCTTGACGGGGCCCAGAACCCATACAAAGATTGGTTTATTGCGATAGGAACTATATGGACACTCCAAGCGGATTTCTGCCGTCTTCGTCGCCGTCCCCCGTCGACGTGAGGTTCCGTATAAAGTCCAAGGTCGATAAAAAACCGTCGTCGCGCGCCGTATGCTGTATGTGCGTGAGACGGTGAGCCGGCAATCGTGGCTCGTGCACGCAAGGGCGGGAAGCTGGAAGGAAGCGCGCTGTATTCCAGTCGCGCACAACGCTCCGGAGGGAGGGTAGGGAGGTGGAGGGGCCGCGCTTTATTGAGGCCGCGCGCTCCCGCCCCGCCGGAAGTCTCTGGGGGGGGGGGGGGGGGGGGGGCAGGTGGAGGGGCCGCGCTTTACTGCGGCCGCGCGCTCCCACCAGGCGGAAAGACTCCAGGGAGGGAGGGTGGAGTTGGAGGGTGTTCTGCGCAAGTAGCACCCGCCCGCGCGGCTGTATCTTGAACGCCAACTGCGGCGGGAGCAGAATCCGCCCTCCCTGTGTTTTCGCGGCTACCGGCACGCGAGTTCCGGCACGAAGTTCAATGCGCTCGCTGCGAGTTTCCGCGGTCATCGAGTGAGGTGCCTTCACGTTTGCTTGTGCGCACGTGACACCATGATTGTTAATTTAGTTAGCGTGCTATGTTTACAAGTTTATAAGGCCGAGAAAACGGCTATCCTTACTTTGTAAAGCTGTCCGCTAATTCGCTATCGCAATCGATGCTTCGCTTTCGGGCGAAACAGCGACTTTTTTCTACCGATTCTCCGATAACGGTTTCTCCTGGTGCCCAACGCAGGTGCTTCGACTTAATTACAGTAACTACTAGTATCAAACAGAAAATTAGGGAAGCTAATTCTGAAAATACTCCGCATTTGCATCCGAACCCGACTGCGGCAGCAGATTTTTCGAGAGGTTCTTTGTCTATGCGGAAACCGCAATCGTTACGTCGCCGAAGCTTGTCAGGGCAACTGATGACGTAAAAGCCAATGCATCCTTGGAGCGTGCATTTTGCAGGAGAAGGACCTAATGAAATTTAAATTCACGAGCGTGGAACCGCGTTCAGTGCGCCGTATGGAATTACGACATAACCAAACATGTGTCCCACGTAACATAGGCCAAAATTATAGAAACCCGAGTAAGTTCTGCTCGACTAGTTGCGCGGCGCTTTTTTTCTCTTTCGCGGGCTTTTTTCAGGATGGTCTACAATTTTCTCATTGACATTTTTTCACTGAATATTATATTTGGGAAGTTGTATAAATAAAAAAAAACTGATTATAACTAACTAACCGCCGTAGTCGGTGAAGTACAAAATATAATGTCTTTCTCCACACGACGGCAGACAATATTACCATGGTTCTGTCCAGCTACGTGGCACATGCAGATATATATTTTCTTAATTTTCCCACAAGTTACGTGCAGCACATGGTATATTCGCGAACGTGACACTATCGCTAACGTAGAATTGAAATTATATGGCTCAGACGTCTCCTCCCCCCCGCACATTGTAGCGAACCGAGTTTTTGTTCTAAATAAGCCTCCGTGCCTTTCCTTTCTTTCATCTCTCTCTCTTGTGCGTGTTTTACACGCCACTGTTAACTCATGTACTCATGTGCTGCTGAAGATACAGTACTGTACGCAAAAAGTACATTTTTCAAACAAAGCAGAGCTACATTCCGCGCATCAGCGTTTGACTATTGACTTACTTTCAGCGCGGATATATATATATATATATATATATATATATATATATATATATATATATATATATATATATATTTGCTTAAGTAGGCGAACGTACATTGGCGATTACCTCTCATAAAATTCTGCGCGTTTTCAGCACGTTATGGAAAGAAATATAACAAAGTAAAACAATGCTGTTTACCATGGTAAAAAGTTTCGGGTGCGTACAATATGTAGTTGACCATTATTGGTAAGATCCTACAATTTCTCCTGGGCAGCGCAAAAAAACTGATGAGAATGAAGGCATTCATTCTGCGTTTACACACTAAGTTGAATACCATCAATAAGTATCTTCATAGTGTTCGATAAATAAGTGTTTGAATGGGGATACAGCATTGCGAAATTTAATATGTGAAATTGGCCATCATGTTGCATGCAACGTGGGAGCAGATCCTCACACCAACATTGTATTCCACATGATATGGCGTAAATAAATAGCCTCTTTGGCAGGCTCCAGCTTGCTCCACTGAGGGTCGCTATGGCGGAACGTTTATCATGCCGTCTTTGAGTGCCTACTTACTCTGCATAAAACAGACCATTAGCGAAAAAAAAAATCTCGGAAGACTGGGCAATGCTCCTTTACTATTAAAAATAAAATTTTCACACATGTCACAGAGTCAACTACAGCATTCCTCAGATACTTTTAATGGATGTAAGGTTAGATCGTGATAAGCGGCTTTGTATAGCGGTGTATGCAGCGGCGGATTTATTCTGTACCGTGGATTGGATCCTAGATGAACTGTGACTTTCAACATGTCATTCATGTTGGTACATGCAATAGACCTGCGCCAACGAGTAAAGGCAGCAAAGTGCACCACGGATTTCTGTATAGCAACGTGAACTGCGCACAAATGTTGACTGAATATCTTTATTATGAATACCTCTATTATTGCTCTTTTACATAACTATTCTCATTGCCTTTTTTTGAACAAACTGAGAGGAAGTAGCCGAGGTACTTTGTACATGACTATCTCCACAGAATCCCATTTGCAACATTGAAGAATTATTAAATGTCGTTTCACGCTGTATATGTTATGCGGGCCCCTTCGTTATTTGACACTGAAAATAACTTTTATCTTTAAAAGCAATTTCCATGGCATCGAAAATTGGAACGGAAATGCCTCTGACGTTGAATATTAGTGCCCACATTTTTCGTAATAGTCATGCGATTGCCGTGACCGCCGTAGTCGGTGGCCAGTCATGACTGGCTCGACCCTCCCAATCCCTTCACCTGCCCTGCACATCAGGCACGCACGTACAGACACGAGCAAACACCCGCCCGCAAATGCAAGCACTATGCGCAGCGCTTCAAAGCAACGCCTAATGAACCCTACAGGAGAAGTTGCCATCACCGTCCTATACGCAAGATTAGCAGAAAATTTGTCCTTTGCAATTTTGCCCGTGCTCTCGTCTTGGAACACACTTATACTTGAGTACTCGCATTAGCGTGACTCAGTCGTCGGCCCAACGCGGCCGGAATGTCCTCCAGGAACATTATCTAAAAAACCACTCCCTAAGAAACCCTGATGAGTTCACGCTAGCCTCTACCCGCAAAGCAGGCAGATGTATGTGTGGTATTACTGGTTTTCTTTGCGTGTTTTCCAATACAAAAGGACGTTACGAGGTAATTCGGGGAAACGTCGGAGTAAAGAGCTCAGAGAAGGAAGGCATATAGCGAAGGTGTCATTAGTATGCCAAGCAGTGGCCAGCATTTAAAGAAGGAACTTCACGAGCGGCTCCTAAGGCATGGGTAGCGAGTTTTGTCTTGCGAACATTCAGAAGGAGCGAATGGTACAGCGAGACACTTGTAAGCTGGAGGAGAAGCTTTAAACCACTTATGTAATTTAATATTGTCAACGCTTAAAAGAATGTATTCGCGAACTTCCATGGAGTGTAGGGACGTGACCTTCAATGGCCCCGTCATTCTTCTAAACACAGACTTGCGTTTGTAAGAATCGTACCTTTTGACGCCTTCTTTAACCAGTGCAATTTCTTTCTATAAAAATATTGCCACCAGCAGTAGTGGGTACAGTGCTAAGAGGCAGGCACGGACAAGAAGAAAGAAGCACGCGCACTTCTTTCTTCTTGTCCGTGCCTGCCTCTTAGCACTGTACCCACTACTGCTGGTGGCATTCAGGAGCCGCTACCCTCAATAAACGTCGCGTCGCCCGTTCTCTTACAAGACACGTGATAAAGTGGTGGAGGTGCTGGGTATTCCTCACCCATGTCGCAGACCCCTTCTGGCAGAGGAACCACTAACCCCATGCCAATCGATACGCCGGTCCACCGGGCCAGCCACAGGATCCGGGGACTGCCTCTTGAAGACCCCGCAGCGCTTCAGACCATCTCAACCGGTATGGAAGGCGCCGCAGTGACGAACCGGTACACACTTTAAAATCTACGGGTTCCAAAGTCGTTCCATGGCAAGGTCTTCGAAGACGTCGAAGACTGGATGGCCGACTTCGAGCGCGTGGCGGAATACAATGAATGGGACGACACAAATAAACATCAAAGTGTCTACTTTTGCCTGGAAGACGGTGCGCTCACATGGTTCCAAAACCGTGAGCAGCAACTGACGTCGTGGCCTTTGAGAAAAGTTGATTAGCCGGTATTTTGGCCCATACAAAGTGCTGCGCCGCATTAGTGACGTGAACTACGAAGTCGTTCCAGACAGTGCGGCGCAAACACGGCGTAGACAACAACCTCGCCCTGACGTAGTTCACGTTGTGCGCATGAAACCATATGTTGCGCGTTCGTGATTATTATTTTTTATTCATCTTTCTATTTACGCTACTGTTTGCAACCTCTCTGGTTCTTGAGACTGTACCCGTCGCGCTTCCCCGCTGCTGTGCTTTTGTTTTTCCTCTAGCTGTGATTGTGTCCTTTGCACGAGCACCTGCCTTGGCCATGCTGTTTCCCTCTCCTTTTCTAACACCGCTTCTTGAGCATTGGGCCGATGCTCTTTCCGAGGAAGGGGGGAAATGCCACCAGCAGTAGTGGGTACAGTGCTGAGAGGCAGGCACGGACAAGAAGAAAGAAATGCGCGTGCTTCTCCGCCCGCTCGATAGCCAGCCCCCAGCGCCGTGCTTTTCAGGAGCCGCTACCCTCAATAAACGTCGCGTCGCGCGTTCTCTTACAAGGCACGTGACAGTATGTATGTAGCTTTTGCGGCCTCACAACTACAATAAGACATTAAACAAGCTTTGGGAGAGAAAAAGACATTAGAAAGAGAGAACGCAGCGATACGTAAACTAGAAAAGCGTCTGGTTGGCTACCCCACCCTGGGCATAAGGCTAGGCCGCGGTGTAAGATATATATGTCTTACACCGTGGGCTAGACACCATGGGCTAGGCACAGCCAGGAGCTTCGTTGGGCTTTGGTACGACACACTTTAAAAAAGTCGAAACTCTTTGGGGCGGATCATGTCCTGCAACCTTAGTCGTTATCTGTATCACTTGCGTCTTCTTTCTTGAAAACTCGGTACTTTCCTGACAAGAATGCTATGTAACGTTAATAACGGGCATGCCGATTGCGACCTGCAATTACCGGAATTGCAGCATTGAAGAAAGGAAAGGCACGCACGACAGACGACGGTTATTATCTGAGAAAACCAAGATGAGCCGTAAAGGGCTTAAATTTTTTAGAGCGCAGCTCAGGCGCCCGTTCCTGCGTTGAGCGTCGGCGTCCCTCGTAACCGAGCGAACGAGCGCAGCGAAGGATGAAAGAGTGAACGCGGAGCGCAGCGGGAGATGAAAGATGGAGAGAGCGAAGAGAGCGCGAGGATGAAAGCTGTGGAGGAGAGTATGGTGAAAGGTGAGGAGAAAGCGGAGTGCCGCACGAGACTTGCTCAACCGTGGCGACCAGGCATGCGGTGAGCCCTATGGAAACAAAGTGCTGGCGTGGGTTTCGGACCCACTGCGCATGCGCTACTTCGCCTACAACGACACCGCTAGAGAATGCACTCCGCGCGCGCCATGCGTTCCCGTGTTCACGCTTTCTTTCTGAACAATGAGCGAAGCATACGGTGGGAGTGCTTCTACTTACACGGCTGATTAAACGAGCATACCGAGCAGAGGCTCCGCGCCGCCGCCGAGAGGACCTTGTCGTTGAGAATCAAATTCTTAAAATTTTAATTATGGGGGTTTATGTGCTAAAACCACCATCTGATTATGAGGCACAGCCGTAGTGGGTGACTCCGGGTTAATGTGGACCACCTGGGGTTCTCTAATGTGCACCCGAATTTAAGTACATGCGTGTTTTCTGCATTTCGCCCCCATCAAAATGCGGCCGCCGTGGCCGGGATTTGATGACGCGACCTCGTGCGTAGCAGCCCAGCTCCACAACCACTAAGCAACCACGGCGAGTAATCAAATGCTTTGCCACAATATATCGCGAATTAAAAACGCCTAGACAGCTGCCCTCAAAGCTAGCATTAGGGAGTATCGTAATCGTCGGTGACCTTTTTTAGACCCTCTGGGGCATAAATTTGTCCGGCAATAATTGGGACAAGATAAGTCGTAAAAGGTGTAATCTCTTTTTAGAGTGTATAGCAATACAAAACAAACAAAAAAAGAGAAGGTTTACGTCTCTGCTATTTCAGAATGAGTTCGGCTTGCTTAAGAGAGCTTGTAAGACCGATATTAAGCAGGAGCTGCAAAAAGAAGAATATAGCAGAAGGTATAAGAATGCAGAAAACAAATAGACAACTTGCGGCGAAATAAAAATTGAAAGAAAATGCAAGAAAAAGCTGGAGCCCTGCGTCATTGCCACACTTATTCGAGTAGTACTCCAAGGTTACCTGAGCCTGAGCCAAAAACCAGAATGAAAACATAGAATAAACACTTAAGAAAGGAAAACATAATGTAGGGACATACGGCGACGAAGCATTATCGAAGCCGAGAGTAAGATTACTGTAGGGCTAGCGTTGGTGCACGAGATGTAGAGGGCGTGTCAAGACCGGAACTGCCGTCGCACCCTCCTTGTCTCTGTTCCCGCGAGTGGACGCCCGTACCTCCCCGACTAGCTCAACTAAGGCACTTTCGTATGCAAATGAGTCTGCGCTACAGGAGATGAAGCGGGAACCGTTGGGCCGCCTGAGTTTCCATGTTCACAAGCGTGCTCAAATTTGTGTTCGACTTCGACGGCGTCTCTGCGCAGTTATCATTTGATTTTTGTCTTCGTGTAGTCAAAATCGATGATAGTGGCGACTATCAACATATTTGTCGAGGGGAAAAATTGCAGCACTGGTGAGACAGCTGGGAAGAGAAGTGCCTTTGCGAACTGTACTGCAACAAGGCGGAGTAAAGCGTACTCTCCGCAAAGCTAGCTATGTGGGCGGGAAGTGCTTCAAGATTAGATTTTCTGCGGTTTCCTTGAATGGTTCCTCTCGGTCTAGCAGGATTGCGGTAATGGTGACGCTCTTACGTCCACTGACCCATCGCCATAAGAATGAATTGGAGAAAAGATTACGGGGAATGGGATTGATCAAATCAATAAAAGGGAGAAAGAAAGGAATAAAAAAGAAGGAACAGAGCGAGAAAGAAAGAAAGTCGAAAATTTAGGAGCGCGAGCGGGGGAAACACAATTTGGTGAACATCGATTTGGGTGCTTGCGAAAACAGAAATTATCTGCTTGCGTTGTTTGGTTCGCCTGAGTAAGTGTAAGTAAAAGGTAACAACGGCAACGTTAAACGACCGTCACGTTAACATTTTATTCAAAGCAACTTGTAGCTCATATGATGGGCGCCCTTGGAGCGTTTTTGCGTAGAGTGTTATGAAGGTCAACAGAAGGTGCTTGCTTCTTTTAACCTGCAACATGCGTTCTGAGGCGTTCAAGCATTTGTGGAAATTGCAAGGGGAACGTCATGTAGCGGACCAGCTGCCGAGCTGCAGAAATGGACATCAGAAAAGGCTAAGCAATCGATAAATTCATTGTTAAGATCCTACATGACGACAATGTAAAATATATAGCAGCATCGCTCCACGTTCTCAATACAGTAACACAGAATGAGACAGTTGTCGGTGAAGAAAGTTGACCGGCCTGACGGCTGCGATATCAGTTATGTTTCCAAACGTGCGAAACTGATGAATGCGAACAACGCAGAGTATAATACATCGCATTTCTAAACTAAAATGCAATGAAAGAATGGTGTTTGGTTCAGAGGTTATAAGCGGATGCTTGCTCTGCAGGGGATCATTAAAGGAGTGTTTCTGGACGCGTTTCACAAAGTGTATTAGAATGTTTTGATCCGAGAATACACGGTCCGTTCTATTTGTTTATTTCAACTACGATTCCTAGTGGCCATTGCAAAGTTCAGCTCACTCACTTCAGCCGATTCAATTCAGCCGACTATTGAATACGTATTTATGAAAGGTCTAGCTAACTGCTCGGAAAACATTACAGTAGGTAGAAAACTATGCGCTGATAGCACAGTATAGTATTAAATGAATACCTGCCCTCGCTAAATCAATCGTTCCTCACAATGAAGCTTCCCAAACTAACGCTAGCTCTTGATACAGTACAATGCGAAGTGGCTGAACAACACGCGCGGAGGTCGCGCACATTCATAGGGTCTGTTTAGTAATAGCCAGGTTGCATCGAATTACAGTCATTGTGGCCTGTCAAGCTTCCGTTGTTTGCGAAGCACCAGGACTCGTAACAGCGATGCGGTGCCAATTCCTCGCCATTTTACTCGTCGTCACAATGCCTTTCGGATTTCGGCAGGTCAGAAAAAGTGGTTTCTCGGCGCCGCGAAACACGAGAAGTCATCATTCATTGTTTCTGAAGCTCGCCTGTTCAGAGCAGGCACTCTGGTGGGTCGTCTCTCAAAGGTGCCAGTGCTGTAGCGTGCAATGGGACACTCGTGTCGACTGAAAGGTTTGCAAAGCCCTATTCACTGTGCCATAAACTTAGCGATCATAAAGCGCCTGTGAATAGTATGCTTAGCTTAACGTGCTTCGCCGCCATAACGAGCTGGGGTTCTTTCAGTGATGCCAATGTGCCGCTGGTAGTTTCTGTTTAAGCTACTTGGCCGGTCCATCCGGGAATGCCTGTGATAAGGGAGGCTATACAATTACCGGTTAGGCGAAGCGGATGCTTATGTCGCTAATGTAGCTAAGAAACTATCATGCAGAACTCCCTTCTAAACATGCTTTGTAACACCGATAAGGCTACTTTAGCTCGCATGTTAGAAATCAGATGGAAGGATACATGGTGTTTTGGCCTACACCTAATGGTGACATTTTATTCCACGAGTCGGCTATTGTTTACGGCAAATTGAACAGCAACACTGCAGTGTGTATAAAAAGCATCGCAACGACCTCAGCAGAATAAAAGGTGGAATGCTGATTAAACGATGAAATACTGGTAAAAAGACTTGCGCGTGACATTAAAAAAAAAAAACGAGGGCGTACACGAAACGAGAATTTAGTGATTCTTAAGTTATGCTTTTGCTATGATGGCTACACTTCATCACACGGAACAATGACTTGCATGAGGCTATATATGCACCATGCAGAACTATATAAAACAGAAAATATAGATGCACGGGTCATAACGCGAGAAAATATAGCTGCTGTCGTGTGGAAGGTCACGTGTTTTGAGTCTATTGAAGGTGCTTCATTTTTTTCTATGCGCTTTCATCTGCATTAGGCTTCGCGAGTTTCACTTGTTGAAATAAAGCATCAATATGCACTCACCGAGATACAGCACCTTGAAGAAACAAAACTTGAAAGTTTGAAGACCTAATATATGCCACGGTGAAGTCTCGACAGGAGGACTCAATTACTTCTATAAGATAGTATTGTTCATGACTCACAGTGGTGTGGTATTAAAATATTTTCGTTGCGTTCTTTTGTTTTTATTTTTTACCATGTTCTGCATTTTCTTACAAAAAAACAAAGAGAGAGAGACAGAGAGATAAATGAGATGCGAAAGGCAGGGAGGTTAACCGGAAGGTAAATATCCAGTTTGCTACCCTAAACTGGGGAAGGGGTAAGGGGAGACAGAAAGATAAAGAAAAATGCACACACCTAGAGAGGTAGATAAAGAAAAGAAAAAAAACACACACACATACACACACACACAAAGGAACTCAGAAGCGTCACAGTCGTTCAAACAGGTCGCTTGACCGGAGGAACTTCCGTAGCGCCCTCGTCGCCTTCTGCTGTGAAGACCGTATCAGTCGGCATTCTAAAATCGTCTGCTCAGAAAGCGGCCGGTCGTCGAGGCGTGCCAACTCCGTTACGAGCGACTGTCTCTGGGAGCTGTAGCGGGGACAATGACACAGGATATGTTGGAGTGTTTCCTCGCTGCCGCAAGTATCACAGGCAGCACTGTCGGCCATTCCGATGCGACAAGCAAAAGCATTCGTAAAGGATACTCCAAGCCACAGTCGGCAGAGAGCAGTTGTCTCTATTCGAGGAAGTCCAGATGGAATGCGTAGTCGGAGGGATGGGTCCAGGCGGTGCAGTCGAGTATGTTGGAAACCAGGTGTGTTCCGCATGGCTCGTGTGGAATCACGCGCGATTATGCGAAGCTTTGTTATTGCATCGGCTCTTGATAGCGGGATGGGTTCCTTCACAGAATTTTCGTGAGCCCTCCTCGCAGCTTCATCGGCCTGTTCGTTGCCCATGATGCCGCAGTGGCCTGGGAGCCACTGAAAAGTGATGTCATGTCCTTTTTCTGCCAGTTGGTGACAAAGGTGCCTTATTTCCAGCACAAGTTGGTCTTGTTGTCCACGACGTAGAGCGGATAGCAGACAATGCAGGGCGGCCTTTGAATCTGTAAATATGCTCCATCTTCGTGGTAAGTCTTCGTGAATTATGTGAAGTGCGCAGCGAAGTGCAGCAAGCTCCGCCGCAGTCGACGTTGTCCGGTGAGAAGTTTGAAACTGAAGGGTCACAGCTTTTGCGGGGAAGATTACAGCCCCTGTAGATCCGTCAAGAGTTGTCGAGCCATCAGTGTAAATGTGAAAATGGTCCTTGTATGTCTCGTGCAGCATGAGGAGAGATAGCTGCTTGAGAGCTGGGGACGAGAGTCCTGCTTTTGTTCGAATCCCTGGTACCGAGAGTCGAACTTGTGGACGAGCCAAACACCAAGGAGGTGATAGCAGTCTCTCGGCAGGCGTATAATCTCGAGGGAGGCAGTCACGGTACGCCGATATCACCTGGCAAAAGGAGGCATTGGGTCGGTCATTCGGCAGAGTGGCAAGGTGATGGAAAGGGGAGTGGGCAATGTGCCTGATGTGTGCTCTGAGCACTTCCAATGTCATATGAGTTGTCACTGGGTAATCTTGAGCTATTGCAATTGTTTCCGTTGTCGATGTGCATCGTGGCAATCCAAGACAAACTCTTAGTGCCTGCGCCTGAGCACTTTCGATTGTGCGGATGTTGCTTCTGCAGGTATTGCTCAGTACAGGTAAGCTGTATCTCAGATATCCGAGAAACAGTGCCCTGTATAGTTGTAACATTGCGTGTACTGACGCTCCCCTCGTTTTCCCTCCAAGAAACTTGAAAACGTGTGAAATGGCCATTAGGCGCTTCTTCAGGTAGGTCACATGGGGACTCCAGTTGAGGTCTCGATCAATGATCACCCCTAAGAATCTATGCGTCCTGGTGTAACAGATGTTTTGCCCATTGATGGATATGGCGTAAGGCGTCATTGACTTCCGCGTAAACGCGACCAGCTCACATTTCTCAGGTGAAATCTGGAGGCCTTGTTCGCTGAGATACGCCGAAATTGATGTCGCAGATTTTTGAAGTCTCGCGCGCACCTGAGGACGTGTTACACCTGACGTCCACACGCAGATGTCATCGGCATACATTGATATATGGACAGCATTTGGTATGCGTTCCACGAGACCGACAAGAACAAGGTTGAATAGTGTGGGACTCAAAACGCCACCTTGAGGAACACCACGGTATGTGCAGTGTTGAGACGTCGGACCGTACTCGGTCTGCACAAAGAATGACCTCATGTGTAAGTAGTTGCGGGTCCACCGGTACACGCGGCCACCAAGGCCAACCGATTCCAGAGCATCAAGTATGGCATCATGAGCAACATTGTCATAAGCTCCTTTTACGTCCAGAAACATAGCGACCGATAATCGTTTACAACTCTTTTGATGTTGGACGTAAGTGACCAGATCGATGACGTTATCGATGGAGGAGCGGAGACGTCGAAAGCCGGCCATAGCATTTGGATAAACTTGGTAGCGTTCCAGGTACCACTCCAATCTGGCAAGGATCATGCGTTCCATCACCTTCCCTACGCAACTTGCCAGCGCGATTGGGCGGTATGACGCGAGCTCGAGTGGTGACTTGCCAGGTTTGAGGAGTGGCACCAGGCGGCTTGTCTTCCATTCTTGAGGAACGTTTCCATCCTGCCAGGATTCATTGAATATATCCAGCAAGGCATTTCGCGCTCGCTCACCCAGGTGGCACAAGATGCGGTACGATATGCCATCTGGTCCAGGAGACGACGGCCGATTACACAAAGCAAGAGCCGCATCAAGCTCCTCGGTGGTGAAAGGCAAGTCCATGCGTGAGTCCCGTGTATGCGGCTCAATGCTATCCGTACCAAGGGGGCCTGTGTAGGTTGATTGACCTGCAATCTTTCTGCAGAAATCTTCCGCTACCTCGATGTCCTCTCGACGTTGGAAAAGTGCCAAGGCTTTGAATGGCACGCGTTGTTCAGGAGACTGTACGTAGGCCTCGCACGGTTCTCCATATGTGAGAAAGAGATTTTCGGGGGTCTGGGGATTCACAAAATTTTGCCCACCGTTGAGATTCCAGTTTGGCCATTCGGCGCTGGATTTTCTTTTGCGTGCGTCTGGCTATTCTGAGATCATGGATGGACTTAGTGCGTCGGTATCTTCGCTCGGCCCGCCGACGAATCGCACGGAGTCGCTCTAACTCCACGTCGGATTCGGAGAACCTTGGATTGCATTTCAGCATGCACATCGCATTCTGCGTTGCCTCCTTGATAGCTTGCTGAAGGCTAGAAGAGAGACCGTTGCGACAAGCTTCTTCCATGCTGGTTTCGAATGTAGACCAGTCAATTCGCCGGATTGTGTTTGGCGAATGGCAGCTGGCCAAACCCTTGATCTTAAGGTAACTGGGGATATGATCACTCCCATGTGTCTCAATGTCTAAAAACCACTTTACACGAGTAGCCAAGCGACGTGACACAAAAGCCAAGTCTAAGCAACTGCTGTATGATGAGCCCCGTAAAAAGGTAGGGCTCCCATCATTAAGAAGGGACAAAAAAACAAGGTGACTTAAAGGGAGATGAGGGTAAAAAAAACGTGATTTTTCCCGAAAAAGTTGATTCTGTGTTTTGTTCTGTTTTGTATTCCTCCAAGCCGCCTCTCTTATGTATTGAAAAATCAAAGCGGAGAATCAACTAGAAGTTAGCAAAAATGCAAGAAGCACTCGCGGTGGATCGTGAAGGTGCGAAATTACCCGAATTTGTCATGCGCGGCATTTCGCTCCGCGGCATTGCCTGCTCTTCAATTTTCTCAGGGATGTAGGCCTAAACCTCTTATCCCAGGTCCCCCTTCGGCAGTGCCACATCCTTGCCGAAAACACAAGAAAAAAATTGTTTCCCCGCCGAAGTCCAGTTGGCGACCTTTTTTTAAAGCTTTAAACGTGTTTTTCTCACTTCTTCATTTTGTAGCATTTTTAGCGTTTGTGCACTACAATTTGTGCATTGTGTAAACTGATCATAATGACATTTGACATGCTTATGCTTTAACATGTCCTGAATTCAAAGAAACAACTTTCAGAGCTTTCCACAAATATATTCATTAAAATAATTTCAAACGTTTCTTCGTTGAGAATGGGAAAACCTAAACTCAGCGTTGGAAGGTTTTCTAGACTAAAACACACATGTTACAATATATTTTCTTGTTTTATTGAATTACACTAATCACGGGGAGCAATATGAGCTATTTCTTAGTGATTTCTTGTGCTCACTGTTGCGCCTCAGCTTGAACAAAATACATTGTTTTTACAAAATCATGGTATGCAAAAAATTAACCAAATGAGCTATGAAAAAAACTAAAAGAATATTTCAAAAGAGGACCTCAAACTCTGTATACGGCGAAAGTTTCATTGAGCTGTCACAAACATTTAAAGAAAAGTTTTTCCGAGTAGGATCTCCCCTTAAGGTATTTCTATGTTTGCTGCAAATCAACATCAGTATTTTAAGTTCACGAGAGTTTGTCTGGAATAAATTCATATATTTGAGGTAAATTCGGGGTGATCATTTTTAACTTTTACAGAACTTTTAGAAATTGCCTGCTATTTGCCTTATAATACGTGCCTGAAATTGCCTGATAATACGTATATAATTCTAATCCTGGAGCTGGTTCATTCAGGGAGGCGAACATTGCTTGCACGAGAAATTGAAACATGTTCAACAAATAATAAAAATTACCTAACTTCTTAATTATTTACCTTACGGCACATATTGCAATTTACGAATTGTACCCGGTGCGTTTGCAAGGTGTATCTACATGGAATGAATTTCCAAATGACACCGATTTGGAGATATATGCGCATCAAACTCGCTATAAAAATGAACTGTTGCTCCACCTAATTTTTAACAAAATGCTATTTTATACATTAAGAGCAAAATTAACTGAAACGCTCCTGTATTTTATCCCATTGCTTGGGATGTTATATCTGAAAACTGGTCAAAACACCCTGGAGCTTCACTTCAAGTGGATACCTGTTGCAAACTTACGGGCTACACTTTGTAAATGCAGTATGTGCCTTAGAGTAATTAATTAAAAAAGTTCAATAATAAATTGTTGTTACTTAGAAGAATATGCGTTTCGATTTCTCTTGCTCGTAATGTGCGCCTCTTCGAATAATCCAGCTCAATGACAAGATTTATGTTATCTGCCCCAAGCTATTCAAAAAAATGCCGTAGGTCTTTTTAAAAATAATTTTATACCTTTATACCGTGCATGAATTTTAGCTTATAATAAGATTTAAAAAATTTTGTTCGTAAAACACTGCATTGGGCATGAAACACAGTGGCCGCTTATGCACAGGACTTACGGGGTTGGAGCCAGCTTGTTAATGTTTGCATGAAGGGTCAGCCTACGCCAAGAACAGAGAAAGCCAAGTTACATGCTCTAACTAAACAAGAAAAACTGTTCACAGGAAGATTGAGCCTTGACAATGGACGAAGAAGGGAAGCGCCCAGCTGGACCCAGCGTTTCGACAACTGCAGTTGTATTCGTCAGGAGGTCGACAACTCCTGCTCAAGGTAGACAAGTTTTTCGTGATAAAAGCATAATTTGTTTCTTTATCATTGGGCACACAACATGACTTTGAGAGAAGCTGGTGAAGGTGCCCTTCAAGCATTTCAATACGAAAGTATCTTATGATGGACTGTACGAAAAATCTGTCCCGTTTACGTACGTCACGCAATCGTAATCGCGCTTATCCTAGCTACGGCGATACCTTGTCGTTTTGTGCCTGCCGAATGGTTAGGAAAGAAGGCAAATATAGGTTATACACATTCGCTTTATTATAGAAACTGTGCTCCTTACGACGTTTTGTTTGTTGCTATGAGGATATTGAAGAATTATTAGTTCCATACAAAACATGGCCGGCAGCCTGAACATCTATTAAGCGCGTGTCCCTCGCCCTCGCGCGCTTTCACTCTCACATACAGCATACGGCCAATGAGAGTTCTTTTTTTTTTGTAGACTGCCGGACGCGATTATCGAAGAGTGAGCCCTTAACAGCTTAGCTGTAAAAATTATCTACTGTAACAAACAAAAACACCGATTTTCCCCATGGTACGGGAAAGAGAGAGCCGAAGCTTAAGCGTCCTCCAATTCGGATGGTGTTTCGCTGTACTTTGGTTGTAGGCAACATTGAGGGGAATGTTCAAAACCTAATCCCGGCCACGGCGGCCGCATTCCGATGGAGGGCGAAATGCGAAAACGCCCGTGTACCTAGATTTAGGTGCACGTTCAAGAACACCACATGGCTCAAATTTCCAGAGTCCCCCACTATGGCGTGCCTCATAATCAGATCGTGCTTTTGGCACGTAAAACCCCATAATTTTATATGTTGAAAATGGAGCCTTTCTCAATTCTGGACCCGCGCGTGCCTCGGGGCAACAGCAAACAATGAATAATATAATAGAAAAAGGTCCTCGGGCCTTCACATTTTGATATATGACGACTTAAATTGCTCCTGTAAAAATCTCTTCCCAGCAATGCATTTGTGTTTAAAAGTGAAGCCGATTTTTAGGGGATCAGTGTAAGCTTGGTCTTTGTAAGCCAGCTATCCCACGTTGTCTTACAGTGAAGCCTAGTCATAAAAAATGTGATGCGAACGGAGCTCGATTACGCTATCACGTTCCACTCTTAAGCGTCCTCCAATTTTTTTTTTTGCGCAGTAACGGTGACAGTGTTTGGAAGCGTGTTGCGGTCTAACTAAGTCGGCGTCTACGGGCGGCGGCGTCGACGGCGTTCCTGGAGTTTTTTCTGCCACTTTTTCGCAGGTGGTTCGCGACAACCATCACTGTTCCGTAGCACCACGGTGGCTCGTGCCATTTTCGCACGTGTTCACCATTGAACATGTGTATGGGCGTGCGCTCCATGCCGCCAGAGCTTTACATACACACTCACCATAACTTCGGATATACCTACGACGCCTGCTACGGGGGGCTTTTTGCCCTAAACAGCAGCACTGGCCTGGCGCACTTGCTATAGCCTATCGCTGCCATTGCTTCTCCATTCGAGCGAAACTGTCATTAATAAAAGACTGGGCACAATCATGGACTTGTATTTGCTAATGTGTAACGAATCTGTTACTGCTTCTTAGAATACACGTTTAACTTTCGTGTTATGACCAATTCAACTGATAGAGGGATCAGTCGTTTTATACGTGTTATCACCATGGCCGTAATTCGTCTGTTTAATTTCATAAAAAAAAAGGTTGCGTTTATGCGTTATAGGGAAGAAACACTAGCTTGACGTTTTGCCAACCAAACACGAAAAGAGCGGTTGTGTTACGTCGTATCTAAACTTAAACATATTCGCTTCTTGTTACGCACGTCAGCAGTGAACCTAAC
Source organism: Dermacentor silvarum (assembly GCF_013339745.2). Classification (NCBI taxonomy): domain Eukaryota; kingdom Metazoa; phylum Arthropoda; class Arachnida; order Ixodida; family Ixodidae; genus Dermacentor; species Dermacentor silvarum. The sequence goes on from NC_051157.2 coordinate 58,390,642, forward strand.
TAAATCAAATGCAAATACCAGAGACATAAGCAAATACTGGGAGTTCAAGAAACACCACCCGAAGAACACGGTTCAGTCTTCCATGATCTGTCCCGCAATCTATCTTGTTAGCGTTGAGATGTTTCTAACAAGAAATAAAAAAAAGCTTCAACATGTGAGGAGATGTGCCGTGCATCCCTTACATTAAATTTGGTTTATTTCCTCTTTTTTCTTTATTTGGGGGTTGAGGGGTTCTTCGTGCACTGAAAGTACACCATGCAAAACAATATTTTGCCTCGCCATGTGCGACCTTACTGTGTATCGTTGTAAAACGTGCTTTGCATTCTCGCATTGAAAGAAACGCAGAAGTGTTCGTAACTACTCTGTTTTCCCCTTTTCGTATACATGACAATATGTCCAACGCGCAAGGTTTTTCCTTATGAAGAGCACGACACCACTGTTTGATCCATGCAGCCATAGTTTCTTGGTGTAATTCAACTGGCGTCGCCGTGACAGGTTACTGGATTCAATCGTAGTGATGGATGAGGTTCTGTGGCTCGTGAGTTGGTTTCAAGGGCTTGAGCAAAAAGTGCAGAGGGCTGTCTTCTCGACTGTTCATGGCAATACTTGCGACAATCTATCAATGCCACGTCAATCTTCAAAATAGTAACAGCAGTCGCAATACAGAGTGAAAATTAAGTGAGTGAGCGCGGCTTACTTAATGCATTAGACATTAAACGCCACATCAGGTCTAGAAGCACGCAGAGGACGTGAAAATAAAAAAAGAAAGATGTCTGGCGAGTAATCGGTAAGGGCACCTGCTTCTGTGAAGCACATTTGGTCGCGCTGCAGCATGCCGAATCTAAGCAAGCGTCCTGCCCATGAATGTAGAAGAAAACAAACCATGTATGTGGTTTTTCAAACACTTCTGGAGCACAATATAAATAAATGCGTCCTTTATGTTCTTTTCAGATATAAAGCGCAGCACATTGCTTTCGTTTTCAAGCCGAAGAGACCTGTGGCCATAACAATTGTTATTAAAGCGAAGCATTCTATGTCTCACTGATTCGTCCGTGAGCGTCGAAAATGCCCTGCAGGAAAGCCAACTTACACAATGGAACTATCTGCGCATCTGCGCATGCAATAGAACAATCTGCGCATGACATAAGTATCGTAGAACACTGCAGTTTTCATTCGCAGCTTTAACGATAAGAACAATGGGAACTGAACGTCACGCTACCCAGACGAACTGTATGTATGTATGTATGTATGTATGTATGTATGTATGTATGTATGTATGTATGTATGTATGTATGTATGTATGTATGTATGTATGTATGTATGTATGTATGTATGTATGTATGTATGTATGTATGTATGTATGTATGTATGTATGTATGTATGCATTACCTTAATAACGAAATACTAAAATCATCGTAACTGTAGCCGTTCGAATGTTTTTTTTTTTTTCACGGCCGTAGGTATTCCAAGTTACGCGGCTTAGTTTTATCATATTTTTACAGATAAAAGCGTCTATTCATGATTGCAATAGATTGCGTACTCGCTCAAGAGCCGACTAACTGACAAGGAAGAACAAATGATAAACAGCGTTTTGCTAGATTCAAAATGATATTTATTTCACTTTCTGTACATTACATGCACGCAGATGTTGCGTTATGAACTGCAATGTTGTGCTTCAGTCCTCACTTCCTTCCCCTCTAAGTTACATTGATCTTGTTCGTTGAGGTAAACCAGTGTTCACTTTGTGCGTTCTCCTTGACAAAAAAGACATTTGATCATTTTTTTAAATACACATTGTTCTTGTCTATTTAGCGTTACCTTCCGAAACCTTCACTTATTTTTGCTTTTGCACTCCTAGCTACTTTCGTGAAATTATTGGTTCACATTTCCCTGCACGCGTCATCCGCTTTAATGATCGTCGCAGACATTTTCTTACTGCGAAATAAAAACACTAATCACCGATCCTTGAGGTTTATTTAGTGACGTAAAAAATTTTGGACTGCACGTGTGACGAGGCTTTTGGCTTAATTCATAGCTGGAAATTATGTGGGGTGCCAACAATGATATTCAATTTGCTGTAACATCAATTCATTTTTATTTTTACTAATTTTATTTTAACTTTCTTAATTTAAAACAAAGGAAATCGACAAGCCGAGATGCTCTCCTCCCTAAGATTTCCACAGCAACCGATGTATAAGAGAAGAAGCCATAGAAAAATATTCAATTCTGTTTGCCTTCTAAGCAGAATGCATCAATGGCGGTTTTTTTCGTTTTTTTTTCTTTACTTCCTCTGCCTTCAGCTTGTACTTACGATGAATTAGTGTCAAACAAGCAAACAAAGAGATGCCACATGGACCATAGCTGAGGTCGCATGGTGGTTTGTTGTTCAATTATTATTCCGACATAGTTCAAAACAACTGATAGCAATGTCTGTCTTCTCTATTGTAAGCGTATTTACCGAGCCTGTCTGTACAAAGTGTAACCACGCGGTTATGAAGCACGAGAAAGAGCATTTTTACGCGCAAGCTTAATGCCGTGTGTGTGAAATCGGCGAGATTAAGTCGGAGGCCCCCGAGCTGGAGAGGGAAACGAACGCCGGAGGAGGAGGGCGCCTGAAGGTGGAGAATAGGTGCTCGCGTGGCGAAGCTGGGGAAGAGGAAGCAGGAAGAGTCGCACGGAGTAGGAGGGTAGGCATAACGAGCTGGGTTCACCTAAAGCCCGCTTCAACTCCTCTGGCAGTTGCTACGGGTCCTGTGTGCGCTATGGATATACCGGGTTCTCCTGGCGATTGAGAGGCCGAGCAAGAAGGCCGGAGCAGCAACGCAAGCAGCGGCAGACCGAGCGCGAGTCGACCGACGCTGAAGTCATCGGCAAGCGCCGGGCACAAGCTGAACAAAACCGGCAAATTGCGCAAGCTAGGCGTGCCCAGGAAACTCCCAAAGAGCATGCTAGGCGGCTTGTGAGCTTGTGACAATGCGGGTGTGTCACGCAAGACGTAATAGAATTGAAACTCCGGAACGGCACCCATACGCTTGCGCGTAACCCACGTTCACGCAGTGAAACGTCACAGTAATTTTTACTTTGTGCACGTAGAGTGTGCTCACTATTCTGCTTTAATCTGCGTTCGCGCACTTTTATTCAAACAGGTCGTTCAGGCAGGGAGCTCATACAATTAACAGCTTAACGTGCTGACTGAACAAACAGGAGCCGAATATTGCAGAAAGCTTACTTTCAAATTATTTACTCCTTAATCTGCCAAAAAAACGAATGCCACTCGAACAAATGAGTTCAAATACTACCGGCGGACATATCTTTTTAAATTAAATATGTTTCTTGAGTTCATTTCATTGATATGCTACACGAATCATGCTTCAAGTTCTGCTATGCGGATTTACGTATAGCACTTGTTGGAACTAAACTAATAAAAAATATTGGTCACTTGCTTTACATGAATGCTATTATAATGTCATCTTGATTTAGTGGCTTCCTAAGTTCCCTGTTTGACCAGAAAGTAAACATATTATTGCGAGTTGGTACGACACAATCTCTGAGCACTGTAAGCAAAAATCGCCTTGTAATTGTGAATGAATTGTAAACGTATTGTAAAGCGAAGACTCATGCAGCATACCTGTGGCATGTTGCTCGGAAAACCAACGCTTAAACTTACTGGCACCCCAAAAGCTCGCTCTTTACTACATTCTGTGGAAGTGTTCATTGAAATATTCAATGCATACAAACATTTGAGGCGAACCCAGTTGCAAACACATGCGTAGTCAACCTTGTTCAAAAACCACATGAACGTGAGCCAAACTGGTCCGACCACTCACTAGAACAACACTAAATAAGTAACATGTACTACGAACAACAAAGATCTTATATACGTTTTATAACGGCTTCACCGTAATACAGTTGTGTAATGCAATAAAGCTTACGCAGTGTATAGCGGGGAAGGAAATATAGAATTCGCACAAGTACGAAGTTTGAACTTGTCGTTATATAGTATACTTTGATGGCACCTCCACGACACTAAAGTGGAAACGGGGTCACCAAATTGGGAACCCGGACTCGTCCGTGGATTGGGAGCTCACCGAGGCATGAATTAAGTCATAATGAATACATATGAGACAAGCTATTTAGGTGCGCACTGTGACGAACGTAACGCGTAAAGAAAAGAACCATGTCAAAGTAAAGCGAATCCAAAGGAACAGCCAATCTGCCTGTAGTCTATGACTGCCACTCTGGCCGGTGAATCAAAAGGTAATGAATTCGGTTGACAAAGAAGCCTTCTAAATGGAGTAGTCGAAATTTGGTTTACTTGCTTTGAATCTTTCTCTAACACAATTGTCAGTGGTTTTTTTGTCTTATGACATATAGCAGGCTATAATTTTTGAGGTTATGACACAATTTCGAGGAAACCACTCATCCAGCCACGCAATCGCGATTCAAGACCGTTCGATGCCTCGCATCAGGCTGCGTGGCACCTTGACACACGAATTCTCCAACTTTATTGGTTTGTTGACAGCTGACACAAAGAGACAGGCGGAGAAGAAGTTAATGTATTAAAAGAGCAAGACGAGCTTGAGGGCTTCTAAATTATTTTACGGGGCACTTTCCGCTAATATGTCACGGAGAAATGGCTGTGTTCACATCCTTTATTTTGATACTTACTTTTTTTCATTTTCTCAATCTCATTCTTTCAAAGAATAGCTGTTTTCAATTCCACAACAACAGCCAGAGTGAAACATGAGTGTCACTATTCACCTGAAGACCCTGCTGCATTATTGAAGCCTCTCTGTGGGATTATAAAACGCAGTATTGTTTCCTTTCTCTTGAAGTGGCAAGCGTGAGCGCATTTTTTTAACGTTTGTTCGGCGGTGTTCGGTGTCCGTACACAATAATGTCACGCCAAAGTACCAGGAAACTCTGCTTGCTGGTGAGTTGAAGCCGTGCAACTGAGCCCGAATGTAACAGGAAATCCGATGCGCTCATCACTGGTGAATCGTTACTCGGCTAACGTACGAAACGCCACATCTAAAGCAACGTTCATGTCTCAGCAATGGCACTGAGACTAACTAGCTCGACGAGCAAACGTGTATCCTTTCTAAACAAGGTACCCCGATCGTGCCCACATGCGCCTCGTGTGTGATTGGCTTTTGTTTTCGTTTGCAGAATACTAATTATACTAACAAGCACGTCATGTTCATTTAGAAAGGTTTTTTTTTTCAGGAAAGTACTGCGCTGCAATTAACGTGAATAAACCCTCCACCGTTACTAAAGAGTAATAAAAGTGAAAGTGGTTTTACCATGTCGGGAAAAAGACATAAACATGGCAGATTAGAGGTCCGTTTACAGCGAGGCATTTCTCGCGACTAGATGCGATGGAAAGTGTTTGCTGCGAATGTCCGTTCCAAATAGCAAGGAAAATGCACGGCCAGAACCATTGTGGCTAGGGCAATACAATTTAGAGGGGTGTCAATCATGTCACGGGAGATGAGTAGGCAAAGTGAGAGTTGTGTGTGGCGAAAAAACGTAGAATGACAAGCAACTTGGAGGCAAATAGAACAGATCTATGTAGAAAATAAAAATTGCCGGCCCGCTCCAAGAACACAGAAGTTGATGGCAAATAATTTTGCCGGTGCAACTGCTTGTCTATACTAACAAGGTCATTTACGGCAATTATTGCAGGACCAAAATAAGCTCACTTTGCCGGAGACTACGAGAACTCTTCGAGTTCTCAAGTTCTTCCGAGTGCTTTCAACTGCCACATTCGAGAAACTTTGATAGTTGGAAGATCCGTGAGTATATCTTGAAAGTACTACTGGAAATTTGTTCTTCAGCGCCTAGTAACATCCATCGATGACTACTGGAAAAAAACAAAATGGCAGGCAGTTCTAATAATGCCGTTATTTTCATATTCAGGGGCCAAGTGCTTGCTGTGATTAATATTTGTTAGTGAATAAGTTAACCAGGAATGATCTTTTCTTCTTTATTACTATCATTATTCTCTGTAATTATGCGAGTGCGCTTCTTTGTGTCCGGCAATTATAGCGTTCACGCTAGCGTTCTAGCGTTCACGCTACAGCAAGATAGCTGAGTAGGTCGAATCCTTTCTTCTCTTCGTAAATTGCTCTCTCTTTAGACCGCCACCATTTATGTCACTGAATTTATATATCAGAGAATGCATTCAATTTCTTTCATTCTGCATTCACGAGATATCCGTGGTACGGAAACGTTAAATGTTATGCTCTCTCAGCAGGTCAACTAAAGACTATTCTGTGAGGAAACGTGAACAGCATAGTTTGTAATGCATTACTTAATTAGCAAATGTGAGATTATGGGGGTATACTTTTGGATGTACGGGCATCGCGGCTAAATGTTTACGAAGATATCACATTTCGTTTGAGGAAAGGCGCCCGCTTCATGCAACAAGTTGAATACGTCATATAGCAAATAAACTCAGGTCTTTGTACAAACCCTCATTAGCCAGATGAACTGTACCATTATTCTTGGCCATATTCTATACCATATTTGTCGCAGGACACTTGTTGGCATTTAGACTCGCTCTAACTCGTGCAGTCTTGATTGTTCGCGGTCCTCGCGACGGACGCTTTCTATATATACGAGGTGCGTAAAAGCAACACCATTAGACCGTTGTCCGTTTCTTTTCATTCTTAAGTAGTAGTCAATTGAGAAAACGGAAACCAAATTGCGCTTAACAGAAGTAGCTTTGTCTAAGCCAGTGAAAGGATGATTTCGCTATAAAATTGCTAAATAAAACATTCGAGCCATAGAAATATCCGCAGTGCACATTAATTATGGCTGAAGCGAATGACCTCTTCATCAGTAAGATGGTTCACAAGCATAGAATCAAAATAGGCATAATCGGCAGCATCCGCGAGTTTCAGATTCACCTCTGTAAGACGACATTAGGATTTCTTTGTCGCATAAATCAGCTTGTATAGAGTCTTAACCGCAAGGCATTGCGAATGCTGGTCATCAAACCCTCTTAGGCAAAATTCGCAACCATACATTAAAAAGCAGCACTTTTAAACTGCCACTCCTCACTCGTTTGTAATGCTTTCTGCCGCGCTATGCTCGTAATCACTGCGTGTCGCTTAAGAGCGGTTGCGAAAGGCGTTAACATTGGAGGGAACGAAACATAGAATACGAAAATTAGGGCGGGTGCCAAAAGAGCTATATCGAAAGTCCCAAACGTGAGTCGGCATGAATAAATGAATTTTTAATTTTCTTTTATCGTCACAGCATATCTGTATCTTTTTATTTTTATTTTGTTGGCATGTTTCGCAAATAAACAATCGAGAAACAGTCGAGAAATAGATTAATCTAGATGTAGCACGCAAAAAATAACCTGCTGTTTATTGCAATAGGGATATTTTAGGCGTTCATTAAGTCGGTTGAAAGTGGAATGCCAAAATGTGGACAATACAATGTAAACTTTGCAAATGTTTAAAAAGAACTAAATCTTTGACCGCTATGATGATGTTCCGCGTTCGTAATGCGTCCATTAGCTTTTTACTATCTATATTGAGATCGAGTGGAACTGCTGCATGCGCTTATTCAAATTTCGAGAGTATAGGAATTGCTTTTTTAGACAACAAATGTGTTGCTGTCGGCAATGACGCAACACACTGCAAGCAAGACTTGCAATAGGCGCCGTTTTGAAGTCTGATGCTGAATAATTTCCTATAGAGAACGGCAAAACAGGAGGAAGCCAGATGGGGCCGCTATTGCCACCCTTCCTCCGAGCGAATGCACTACGTCACGAAGTTTGCAAGAGATGCGCTCTTAATATACAGGCATGGAACAGCGCCATTCTATCCAGTCCTAAAAAAAAAGGCTTTCCTCATTGCATAACCAGCGACTTAACGTACCTAATCCTATGTATTTTTACTATACGTGTCACAGGTCGTAATTACGACGCAGCTTTTCTTCTGCTGTACAACTGCAAGTAAGGTCGTCCTCAGGCTGAAGTTATTGACGTGTTGTGAAAGACAACGCTTTCTTTGTTCTGTGTTACCAGTGGCAGAGTGCTAGTGCTTATTGACCTTTTGACTAAAGCTAAGATTGTACTACTCCGATATTTGACGTTGACTGTATTTCTATCAAACTCCACAGTTCACGCTGCAACTTCGCCGAGCCCCACAGACAGCCGCAGAAGATGGCGACATGAGGGGACGAAGCGGAAACGGGACGCAGATTTCAGGGGAGAATTAGAATAGCTGTCTTAAGGGTACGTGTATGTTATTTGCATATTTCTCGGCAATGTTCTGCATTGCACCACTCGCCTTTCAACAGGCAAGACTGGGAAGAAACCGTCAAGTTCGACGACCTTCAAGTCCAGCTTCGGGCTGTCCAAAGGGCCTGCGAAAGGGCTGAAGATCACGGTCTTCCGCCCCCGGTGCAGGTGCGGCCCGGACTATGGCAAAGTAGTCCCTTAGGGCAAAATAAAGTTTCTTGTATGTCTGTCTGTCTCGCAAGAATAAGTGATCTTTGCTAGCAACCCCGATGCTGAAGACCCTGCGAAGTGTCCAAAGTGATTTGTCTTCGCGTATGCAGTTGACTCTCACTAACTGCAGCGGCGATCAATGTCCAGGGGCAAAGGCCACACTACAAAAATTTATTAGAGGTTTCGGGATACGGAGAGACTAGCCTATAGCCTTCGAGAAGGTAACTATGGACAATAGGTTACAAGGAACACTTATACAGTTTCTTCTAAAACACGGCCTACCTGTGTTTACCATAAGATGCGATATTGTGGCCACCCTCGCGAAAGAAAAAAAAATGAAACATTTCGTATGAATTCAGCACATTTTGGCATGCTTCTTTAGCTTGCCTAATATCTGTCGGGGAACTTACTTCCATGTTGAAACTTATCTAGAAATTCCCTATAAGGTGGGCACATTCGAGTGACCATAATTGAAAGCGACATTGTTCCATCCGGTATCAACGAAAGAGTGCTTGCGAAAGAGCGCAAGCTCCTTGGACTTGCTTTGCAAAGTTGCTTGCCTGTGCCTCTGCATAAATCGGTAAAAGCGTTTAGCTATGCAGTAATGAGTTATTATTTGGTGCTTCTGTGAAGAAGAGGGGGAGGGGGATTGGTGATGGGTGCCATTATATACATTCCAAATTTGCCGCTGAACGTTGCGTACACTCTTGGGCAAAAATACGCAAATGAGACTCCTAATTTCCCACCAGAGTGTTACGCTCATTGCAGCGCACACAATATTTTGCTTCGCGAGTGTTACAACTCGTTTTACGTAAAGCAACTAAGCTACGACTAAATACATGAACGTCTATGTTCAGTACAAACGTGCAAATAATAAAACTGCCATCGTTAACATTGGCAGCCAGAATACGATGTAGACGCCTCAAGGAAACAATTATTGTGGTTTGCACAAAACTACACACGTGACTTTTATGTGCGAAGATCGAGGGTCAGGCTCAATAGTCTGAAGTAAGTGCCGCCTACTTGAACTTGTATTAACTTAGCTCTATAGGAAAAGATGAACGTGCCGGAATGATACCCGAAGGCGGTATTTATGTCTCATTCCGGTGCAGAACGCGCTAACGTACCCTCCCCCCCCCCCTTCCCTAGGTGCCTTGCGCCGGATTAAAGACGGCGCGTACCCTCTGCTTTTCTCCCTTGGGGGCGCGTGATCAACCCACCATCCCTCTCGCTCACCCTCGCACGCTTTCACTCGTACCTACAGCATACGGCGTGCAGCCACGATGCTATCGCACTTGGACTTTACAGTGAACATCACGCCGACGACGATGACGACGGCGGAAGTGCGTCTGCAGTGTCCATAGTAGCAATTATAATTGCTACTGCAATAATAACGCAACACATAAAAATAAGAAAAGGATTAGGAATAGGATATAGTTAAATAAGTAAACAAATATATGCTTTGCGATACAGCAGGTCTAAAATCCGGGTTCCTATTATGCTAAAAAAACTGTCTTGATCGGTTGGCATCAGTATCAGAATACGTAGCCAGTCGTGGCACAAGCAAGACAACCACCGACTGACTAGTGAAAGTTGACTGATGACTGTGCCAGTTAAACCGAATTTTGATAATCGAATATTCTATTAGTAATAAGGTTTTCAGTAGTGTAAGGTCATGCATTTGTATTTACTACACAGAAGCCACGCCTTAGTCTGGTTCCCAAAACAGTACACAGTTCATATGACGCTAAATTGCATTTGATTTCTTTCAGTCATTTCGACAATAACCCCCGTATGAATTAACCCCCGTTATCATAAATTGTTTCTATCCTGATTTCGTTTTTTTTCTCTTAAGTATTTACTGCTAGCAGGTTTCTTTCCCATTGCTGCCACCAATGAGATTGTCTCAGCCACTCTGACTTTGCGCTTGACATTCTTTGTTGCCATGTTGCTCACTGTACCAGTTGCCTAATTGCTTGCAAAATTCCTAGTTCTTTTCCTCCTCTGTGAATCAATGGTATTCCTGTACATATATCTGAACACGCTCCCAGCCCATTTACTTTCGTCCATATTTCTCAGTCGTTCTTCGTAATCAATTTTACTCTGAGCTTCCCTCACTTCAATACTAGTCCAGGCCATATCACCCTGCACAGTTTCATTTGTAGTCTTCCCGTGAGCGCCCAATGCGAGGCATTCCACTCACCTTTGGTCCTCATCGAGACCTGAATGTACCCCTGACTTCAAGCAAGCAACCTCAATTCCAACTGCAAGCCTTGGATCCATTACACCATTCCACATACCCCACAGCACCTCGTACCTATTGTATCCCCATAGCGCTCTGTGTTCCATTATGTCCGCACTTCTCTTCCCCTTTGCTGTTATTGTTTTTTCTCTGCTTCCTTATATATATTGCCTTCGTTTGTTAATGTACAAAGGTATCTATAATATTTTAGCCGAGATTTTTCCTGGCCTTGTTCTGACACTGTCTGTTCACTGTTTTCATTCAATACCATAACACCTGATTTTTAACGCTAAATTTCATACCTCAATTCTGTCCGCAGGTATTAACCAGACGTTGTATAACACTTTGTTTGTCAGCTAGCAACACATTGTCCTCCGCATAAAACAAACCTTGAAGCTGCCGCTTTACTGTTGTATCCGACTGTTTGTATGAGAGATTAAACCCGATATTGCTTCCCTCTAGCGCCCTTTCCGTTCTTACATCATAAACAGCAGCGGGGATAGAGGGCACCCCTGTCTCAGTCCCTTGTTGATATCAACTTGCTCTTCGCTCCTCATCCTTTGCCATTCAACACAAACTGTATTTTCTAAGTAAATCTCCCTCAATAGCTGTACACAGTTGTTTCCTATGCCTTCCCCTGCAGGAATGTTCACAATATGTGGTGGTTTACTTTGTCATACGCTCGCGAAATGTCTAAAAAAACCCCATATGGTGGTCTCCTTTCTTCTCTGGATATTTCAATACAATGAGTAAGGACAAATAAGTTATCATCCAGACGTTTACCGATCCTGAAGTCAATATGAAGTTCTCCCAATATGTCATTATTCTCTGCCCATGCTTGCAGTTTTAATGTATTCGCCTCCATTGCTAGCCTGTATATTACCGATGTAATGGTCAACAGTCTATATGGGTGAATTCTATCCTTTTCCTCTTTACCTTTATAAATTAAATTCATTCTATTTTGTCGCCAACAGTCTGGCATTCGTCCATCTTTTCAGGTTTTTTTCTAATGCTTTTATCCGAGCATCCTTAGATTTTGGTTCTAGTTGATTAATCAGCCTAATGGGAACCTCGTCTAGACATGTGGCTGTGTACTCTTTGGTTTTTTTTTCAGTTGAAATTTGTCAGCACCAGATCCTTCTCCATCTGGTTTGCTTTCACGCTCTTTTTTCCTCAAATACAACCTCATCATTGCCTTGGAAAGGTTCGGCTGTTATTTTTTTGGTGTAATATAATGCCGCGTCCCATTCTTGTGTGTTTCTATCTTCGTCTAGGATATGTTGTATTGTTCCAGACTTCCTGCCTAATAAGTTTATATGGTTCCAAAATATTCTACTTGCGGCCTTCTTTCTCTCAAGTATTTCTGACAACCAACGTTCACAGTCACCTTTTATCTTTACTTGAACCAGTATTTGAACCATAAAGTTTTAGCATCGGAGCTGTTTAAGCCGGCCCTAAGTCCGTAACACGTCGGAAAAAACATCGCTGAGCGATGAGTCACCTGCGTTTACCTGGCAACCACCTCGCGCAGCGGCGTGTGCTTCGCCTCTTCTCCTGAAACCTGGAGAAGCTAGGTCGATCAGGGCCGGTATTTTGTAGCGATGCCTTTAAAGTTATAATGCCTTTTCGCGCTTATCGCGCTTTTTCAGTGGTCAGAGCGACGGTCCGCTCGCGTTATCAATGGGATCAGCCGGCCGTGAGCGGTGGATGATAAGACTATTCCAAAATAAGTCATAAGGCATCGCTACAAAATCGCGGCCCAGCAGTTCCGCTGTTTATTCCAGCCTTGCACCACTAGTGCAAGCTGCCTATGTTTTTTTTTTTTTTCTCCCGATACATTTCCCATTTTCTGGCTACTTCATCCTGCGGCAACAGCGCTTTTCTTGCCTACCTGTGCTCTTGTGATGATTTCTGTAGTTTCGTGATCAATTCTCGTATCTCCCTGTTCCGCCAGCTTATGGGTTTCTTTTTTCCTTTCCAACGAGCATGTGTCTTCTCTTTCCGTATTTCTGTCGTAATTACACTTAGAAGCTCAATATATTGCCACTCACTGACTGGCCATTTGCCAAGTTCTTCCTCGACGCTTGTGACTATATTTGTTATTTGTTCAGCGTTCAAATTTGGGCTGTCCATTTTTCGCTCCTTGCTCTCTTTCCCCAACTACATATCCCATTTTCAAATGATGTGTTTATGTTCAATCCCTAAGCTATCGTGCCCTTCCTCGTGGATGACCATTTCTCTAAACTTATCATAAATTCCTTGTGTCATCAGACAGTAAGCACTGGTCGATTGCCGGTTTCCCACTTCCCACGTGGTCTACCCATCACACTTAGGCCCTGTATTCACGATAACGAGGTTATGTTGCTCACAAAGATCTAGCATTGACTTCCTGTTGTGGTCGGTATAGCCATCTAGATCCTGTTTGTGGGCTTTCATGTCACCTAATAGGATAATTCGGCGTTCCCGAAATCTCTAATATCAGCACTTAGGCATTTCACTAACTCTTGATTCTTCTCTCTGGAATTGGCAATTATATTCACTCTGCAAAGTGGATGGCACGACTGGACCACGACCTAAGTGGTCACTACTCTTCAAAAGACGTTCGACGGCAATTTTTGAGAAATGTAGCATCTTTTACAGCCAAGAGGCAGCGCTGTGTTCAACTAGTTATGGGGCACCTTGATACCAAGCGCAGCACCCTACTCGGTTAATGTGGAAGAAGAGCTTCCGGTGAACGATCGCTTGAGAATATGAGGGTATATGTTTCACATTTGTGCAGCGAGCTTTTAGTGCACATTTTGTATTCTTATCATAAAATCAGCGATAAGGAGACGAGTTTAAAGCACGATACTTGGCCTTACCGCTGCCTCTGAGTATTGGCTTTGAGTAAGGTAGCAGAGCTTTAGCTTGTGCGTGAACTGGTTGTTTACTTTTTTTATAAAAGCTGGCAGCGACACCTTGGGACCGTTTGCCCAAATGCAATGGGTTTAAAAGATTTTTATGTCGCGTTAATTTTCTCGTCGAAGGAAAATCATAAATGTGCTGCACGTTAAGTACAATGTCGCTACCAACGCTTTACACCAGCCATTAAGCCAAGATATTGTAGGTCACTGCAGTGCTAACTTTGTGCACTCTCTCTTTAAACTCTGCGTCACAAGTTGTCACTATTAACAATGCTACTGCTGACATTTCCGGTAGCGTGGCATTCCGCACACAATAATACGCTTACGTATAGCTTACACTTCAATATTTTTTGGTTGCCAAGAAAGTAATTGGCAAGCACCCCTTAATCTCTAGGAAAAATAGGTGTAGTTGAATGTGCAGAGAAACGTTGGTTCGCTTTGACAGCTTGACTTGAACAAGGTGCTGAAGGCGTGTATAAATGAAGCAGAAGCTCTGCTAAACCCACGTGAGTGCGCAAGACAGCCGAAACTTGTTCCTCGATCTCTTGAGCAGTCGACGAGATCTTCGACGCCAAGTACTGCGACACGTTGCATATCCTTCGCATGGTTTACCTTGACAAAATAAATGGGCTGCTTGGGCGGGTAAGCGTGAAACGGCCAGCCTACTGCGAAATTCTAACGTTCCTCAGGAAAGGGTAAGAGTCTTGCGTTCTCCTCTTTCGTGCTTCTTTGAACGGCACTGCGTAAACAAGCGCTGACACGTCGACGCGGGCCCTT